>NW_027107648.1:986279-1038992 GCF_000696795.3 Halyomorpha halys | reverse complement strand
AGGTTTTTGTTAACAGGTAAATAGTTTATAAATAGTTCTATGAGTGTATATGATATATGAGTGTTGTTGTAAGCACATGTTTATGGTTTGGTTGAATTTGTTTTTTAGCAGCCTGAAGATGGGGGAAATCTCCCGAAACGTTGCTGATGATATTAAATAAACTATTGTTTTTTAATAAGGAAGAATTTATGTCATTCACTAAATCCTTTTAATACATCATAAATACCCTTGATATAAATTACGTCGTTTTAACATGGTAAAGAAGGAAATATTTCTATTATTTATGTTAAACTAAAGATCATGAATACCCTTAGTATCTTTACATGCCTGTATGACACCATTGTGATCTTACATCAAATTTAATAGATGTATTTCCATGTATATACAGTTGTAAGTGTCAATAAATAAATTAAAAACAAACTATAGTGCCTCTTCAATTTATCAGTTAAACTCAATTTTTTTGTAACACTGTTTTATTATACCATCTTATAAGTAAAATAAAATTTAAACTTTGGCGACCCCTATCCTTGAGTAGGATCGCTATAATCTAAAAAGAGTTACACAATTGGTCCAAGTCCTCTTCTTATCTGAGGTCGGGTTAGTAGCGACTGGGAGGTGTGGCCTTTGTATCGCTATTACGTCTACATTCGAATTATAATAATTGCAATATTTATATTCTTATAGCAATTTATCAACTTACAATGTTGTTTTAGTTAGTATATAATTAAAGGTATTTCTAGCAAAAATCCAACTAGTACAAAAAAAAAATAAAAAATAAAAAAAATAAAAATACGAGGTTCCATCGTATGCAGCATTACGCACGTGATTACAGAACCGAGTACGTCTTACTATGAAAACATCTAAAAATACGACTATTCGGAAAAAACACCATAAGTTTGAAATGTTTCTATTATATTTCATTGATATCACTCTAGTTTTAAAACGTCACCGTTGTCCTTGACTAAATATAATTGTTCGCTGTATATCATAATTTATTTATTTTTTCATAACTAACATAAGTTGTAAGTAATAAATTCAACCTTACAATAACATCTATGCAGTATATAACTATAACATTATTATGCAGTGGAAAGGTCGTTTTGCATTGAATTTCAAGAAAACCCCAACGCAATTTCCCTCTCCACAACCAGAGAATGCACCAAATTATATCTCACTCGTTTAGTTCTAGTAACCTAACTGACGCCTACAATATATTCAGGATTAAAAAAAATATAATTAATTTTGAGATGACATTATATTACCTATGATAAAAAAATGTGTTTTTTTCAGTACTCCAGAACTGTGTTTATTTGACAAGTGGGGTTTTTGCCTTCAATTCATCCATGATATGGATACAATAAGTAGATTATTAACTCGTAGTTTTATTCGTTCAAGACGCAGTTATATGTGAGTGATTAGGCAGTTCAACAGATTAGTTTAATTGCGATGACACGCGTATCGAGAAATCAGATAAAAACCTCTTATGCCTCGATATTTCGGAATTTATTTCGTACATCAAGGACTCTACTGAAGAGAAATTCATTTAATTAATAATACAAAAGATTGAACATCTGAAACAAATGTATAACCTTAGGTAATCAGGTAATCAGGTAACCTGGTCAAGATATGTCGAAAAAATATACAAACATAAATATTTAAAATAATGTAAACGGATATTTTATCCGATAGTTTCCCCAATATATACAGTGATTTCGAGATTAAGATTTCACTATCAAAAACTGATATTACAAAAAAAAAAAAAAAAAAGACGACGGGTGTTTACATCGGGACCTGCTCGTGCTATACTGCAGGTGTCCCGAGTGTAATTTTCTGTCACCTATGGCCAATGAGGAATTAGATTCAAAAATAAGGTAACGCCCCAAAAGGAAAGTGGGAGAAAACATGCAGAACAACTAGACCAGGAAAAAGGGCAGTGAAGAGGAAGGATTAGACGAGAGAACCAGGCCTCAGAAGCAGGAGCTGAGCAAGATGCACTTCGACCAGACGAAGTCGTAAGAAGGGCCACGAGACTTGGACATCCCTTATGAACGAGACGACACCTACGGAACTACATCACACGGCATGAATCATTCAAATCAACAGCTATAAGTATAAATTAAACAATAAGCAGTAATGTAAGAATCATATTTTATGGCAACCATTTATCTGAATCATTACAATCATTTTAATCACAGCAATAAATTACAAATAAATACTTAGTCTCTTTATGTAGTTTATATACTATTATATAACCCAATATACCACCCCTTATTATATTATATAATTAATAGTAACATTTTTTAAATATAGAGGTAATAATTGGTAAACTGGTAAACATTTTTGTGTGTTTGGAAAAGAATCCAATCATAATAATAGTTTTTTAGGACTCAATATATAATTAATTAATTAACTTATTTTTGTATAATTGCCTTCAGCGATTATCATGGCATCCCGATTAAATCTCAAGGCAGTACATAACACTAAAGGATATATAGTGTTTCATTCATTATTCATTCCTTGTTATCTTGATTTTTGTTCTTAGCCCTGATGAAGGCTAGAAATTCTGCCCGAAACGTTGGCACGATTAAATAAGTTTTTTTTAACTTAATAGTGTTATTCTCTGGCAGCACCCCCAACCATCTTCTCTTCATATAAAAACATCTTTTAGTTACACATCGCCAATCATA
Organism: Halyomorpha halys; assembly: GCF_000696795.3. Classification (NCBI taxonomy): domain Eukaryota; kingdom Metazoa; phylum Arthropoda; class Insecta; order Hemiptera; family Pentatomidae; genus Halyomorpha; species Halyomorpha halys. Next base: position 1,036,305 of record NW_027107648.1, on the reverse strand, counting down.
TCATCATTTTACTAATAATATGCAATATATTACAATGCAAACTATAATTTCACGAATGAATAGAATAATACAAGAAACTATTATTGAAATTTTTGTTAAATGAATATCATTATTAATATAATACATCATTTCATTTCCAGAAGTTCCATTTCTTTTGGCCTATCATGTATCATTTAAGTACGCCACACTTCATTGTATAATAGATATTACCACACTTTATCACTCCTTCAGGAAGAAATAAAATTAAATAAAAATTCCTCATTCTCGGAGAGTTAATCTCAAGATTTCTCCCATGATTTAATATCAAGTGGAGACGTGCCTTAACAGAAATGCAAAGACAATCAGAAACACCAAGCAATTAACTTCTCATTTCAAAGTCAAAATATTTTCATGCATATTGAATTTTGATAAAAGCCATTAATTAAAATTTAAAATTACATTCAACTGATTATATTTTATTAGGTAATTAATTATTAATTATCCAACAAATTAAGAAGCATTTTATTTTTTAAATGCTTGATTTGGGCACGTGTACGTTTTTAAGAAATAATTTTAAAGAGATTATGATTTGCAATTATAAGCTATAAACCCATCACAAATTAATTTCTGTAGATTATTATTTAAAATTAAAATTATAAAAGAAGAAAAGATAAGTCAGGAAAATTAAATAGGAAAAATAGTACATATTAAATTTTATCCTTCAGTAAGAATTATATCCTTATCTGTTACAAGAAAATAAATTATTGAATATTAGCATTAGGATTAACATTACTGTAGCCCGTCAATAAATTTATAAATCTTTTCGGATAAAAATGACTCACTAAAAGAATGAGGAATGCTTGTGACGTAAGGAAACCAAACCAGTGATCCGGTGCAAGGTCTATTAGTGAAAACAGGACATCTAGTACAAGAGTCGGGATAAAAAAAAAAAGTAAACCTAAATTAATCTTTTTATTTTTACCGTTAGTGACAATATTTGTTTTTTCAAAAAATGAAGAATGCCCACTTGAAGAAAACACAATTTTTATGTTTAGGACCAAATATAGGATTTAAAAAAAAAAAAAAAACTAAAAAACCGAAATCAATCATAATTTGCCGTCATATCAATATAAAGCAAAAATATAGAAATCATAAAACTTTCATAAGAAATTTCAATACAAGACCGAGTATGTGATTTTAAGATATGAGCATGTAACAGACATCTAACTATATCTTGTATCCAACTTAAGACAAGGTATACTAAATAGAAGGAGCAGGAGAACATTATCAAATAAAAAGATGACTAACGAAATAAGATAAGACATTACGCCACTATTATTTGAAATGTGTAAGAGTTCTTTGTAATCTTGAGTAGTTACAACAACTTCCGTAATTAGAAGAGTGGACCCGCGTCCAAAAACCACCCTACCTCAAGTAAAAGTTCAAAACTTAAAAAAAAAAGTGAAAAAAAAAAGTGGTTAGATGAAAATGACGATGCGATATTGGAAGTATTCATGATCTTTAGTTTAATCGAAAACCTCATGTTAAATGGAGAAATAATTCCTTCTTTTACCATGTCAAAACAATATAACATATAACATGGTTGAGAGTCTGTAACTAGGTCTGTTAAATGGAGAATGACGTCAATATTTTGTTTGCTGTCGTGTTTGGTAACTTGCTCGTAGTTTTAGTTTTAATTGTGTTAGTATTGTTTTGGATGTTTTTATAAGTAATAAAGGAATGAATGACAATAATGGAATTGTAATGACAGTTGAAAATCAGCTCATCTTTACTCTCTTCCTCGCCAGTTAAAAGATCAACAAGGCACTCAGTGGCGAAACTTTCACACAACTCCTACTTTAGGTATGTTGTAATAAATTAATTTTAATCAAAACTTAGAAGTGAGCAATAACAAGAAGAAAGGTTCTAAAACGAGTTTCTCAGATAATCCGCTAGGAGCTCTTATGCATTTAAACATCTTACATATAACACAACATCATGAATACCGCTAATAAAAGCCTTCGAAGAATTTCTTTTGTATTCAGAGCATTTTTATGAATGATGGAAATGGAAAAAAAACTTGTTCATTGTAAGAATCAGAACCAAAGCGGATTGCGTTTGCAGAATATATTCTTGCTCACACTTGTACAAACAGACGTCAATAAATTGAAAGTCAATGAAACCTAGAGCCGTCAATAGCGAGACTAAGAGTTATCAACCTGCCCCAGTTCCCAAGCGATCGTAGGCTATCGCGTCGAGTCGCTGTCCGGGGAAAGATGTCGCGGGGGCATCGAGCGATCACGATGCTGCGCTATCCGGACAGCAGATAGCGACTAAACCTGTCAGCTCCATCGGCCATACAATATCCCCATAGGTCATTGTATATCAGGGAGTTAACACATTGCCTTAAAACCTCATAACTACAACGGAAAGTGCGAAAACGCTCTAAAATGAAATGTGTCTAATCATGTTGATAAGTGTTTTTTTTTTACCACTCAAATACGAATTCACCGTAATTAGTTCTCCCAACAAACAAAATTTGTGAACTATAGACCTAATCTTACAGACGTTATTTCGGCTTTGTGAAAAAGTTAGTTTTTACTGGTGATTGTTATTTTGTTCTAAACTTTCCAACAAAACATATTTCATCCAAGTCAATACTAACGAAAGTTAGTGACACATTTTAGTTTTTCAAAAGTACGTTTGTTTTAAAATCCTTCGTAAAATCCTCAATGCTCCTTATATTGTTACTAATAAAACCATCCATAAGGAACTAAATGTTCCTGATGTAACCGATCTAGCCCGAACCCGATATCATTCCTTCCATTATAAACTCCCTAACCATCCAAACCCACTAGTTTCTAACCTTGCTTCCTCTTCCATTCCTGGCAATCCTCCGAGGCCCCTGAAAAGAAGATGGCCTCGTGACCTTATAATGTAAAATGTTTTTAGAATTCTACTCTGGGTAGTTTCTCTACATGCTGTATCATATCACATGATCTTACTTCAAGTTTGCTTGTTGTATTTTATATACAGTTGTAAACGTCAATAAATAAATAAAATAAAACGTTTGTTTAATGTAATACGGCCAATTCCAATATAATACTGGAAAAAATCGTTTTCGAACATTTTTGATAAAAGATAAAAACTGAGCTTTAGTGACCTTTGAGATGAAAAGGATTATTTTTTTTTTTTTAATTTTGTAATCAGGACTAAAGATTAATGTAACATAATAATGCTTATACCACGCAGTTAACAAAATTGTCTCAATCAGTTTGGATAAAAAAAAAAACCCTCCCAGAAATGACAAATCGTAAAGATTTTATATTCAACAAGATAATTAAACCTCTTTAGAAGTCACCTACAATACCTTAGGTCACTAAGGTTAATTTCATTAAGCTCCAAGTGACTTATCACTAATTCCTATCAATGCACATTATCCTTAAAGGAAAACGCTTTGGTAACGAACAGTTCATAACAAAACATTTGCATAAGCTTTTTTTAAAGTAAACCTCAAGAGCTTTATGAACGTGGGATTATAGGATGGACAGATGGGAAAAAGTTATACGAAACAAATAACTTTGTAGATTATATATAAATCTTATGTAGACAATATAATGTTATCTTACAAGGAAAAACTGAAAGTACATTGTTGCCAATCCACCATACGTGCACATATATTCTGTGTTCTTATATATAAGTTCAATCCTAAAAATGTTTTTTAAAAATGAAAAATTGAATATACATAATCAAAAACACAAACATTGTTCCATGGTAGTTTACTTTAATTAATTTGTCCCTCAATTTTCCGGAAGAACGTTTACTAATTCTCTTTCGCCTCTTAACTGCTTCAATGAAGAAATTCAATCCGAATCATAAACATAAAAACGAAACATAAAACGACAATGTAGTAATGTGAAATAAATAATCACACGTACATTGAACATTGGAAAAAGATATGAGGAATAATTTACACATTATGAAATAAACATGTCCGAAAGAGAAAAAATGTATTGCTTATACTTTTTTCTTCTTTTTTATAAAGCTTTAGAAAAATAACAAAAAAAAAATTAAATAAATCCGACAGCATTATTTTTCATTTTCCTTAAGATATAAAACAGGTTTCGTCAAATTTAATCTTGAGGAATTCAAAATAAATATGAGGAAAGTTTAACACTTAAGAAAAGAATTGGATCATATCTTTAAGACTTTAATTGAAAAGTATTTTTATCTGTAATTTGAAATTGTTTTTTGCTGGTTTTTCATTGTACCTATATATCTAAATATATATAATAAGCAATTGATTCAACCACTAACCCAATGTGTAAATAACTAAATATATTAATCTATGCATCCTGGAAAACCATGTATCCAATGTCTCCCGCCATACCTTTTCAACTTTAAAACGTTTAATTACCTCCGCCACCTATTTCCATTTGAAACTCGTAGGCTCCTGATCACTTCTCTAATATTTCCCCACTTTGACTATTGCTGTACAGTATATGGTGGCGTCTCTGGGGATCTGGAGGTGAAATTAAAACGTTTGATTAATTGCTGTGTACGATACATCTTCAGGATCCCAAGGGACGCCTCTGATTCCCGTTCTTATGTAGAGTTGAAGTGACTTTATCATTTGTACCGTCGTAAGTATTTCCTGGCTTCCTTCATCTTCAAAGTCATCCAATCCCGCCTTCCATCATACATCTCCGAGGCTCCTTCAATTCAAATCCTCCATACGTTCCCGCAATGCCCGTTCACGGTCTTCAGATTTATACCCTCGAACCGTTGCTTTCGATAGATCGTTCATTATCAGAGCCTCATCCTCATGGAACTCCATCCCTTCCAACATCCGTTGTACCCTTCCTACCTTTAAATCCCGCCTGTTCAATCATTTCCTATCCATTCAGACCCCATAAAATTGTAAATTAATATAATTGAAAATATGTATGTAAACTACTATATCATTCTTAATTATTTTTACATCGTTCTCTTTTCTGTTTTTTATTTATTCATTTGTTTTTTTTTATTGTCAACTGATAAAAGTGAGAAAGTAAGTAATTTTTTTTTTTTATTATGACTGTTTATATTTCTTTGTATTTTTTGTTTAAGTATTTCTGAGGCTCCTCAGGCCTCATCTATTGATTTCTTTGTATTATTCTAAAGGGACTCGTCCCAGAATAAATTAAGTATTATTATTATGTCAAATATTCCACTAATCTATCTACATGTTAAATCTTTTTTTTTTTTTAATTTTATTTAACTGATACATATTAGAATCCGCCACACTATTGTGGGCAAAAGGTAATAGTGATGAATGATCATATTCATACTAAAATAAAATAAAATAAGAATGAAAATAAATAAATAAATGAAATAAATAAAAAATAAATAAAATCTCTCTTAAAATATATACAAACAGAAGGATAAAGAAAATGAACATAACCAAACTATGTGTATGAAAAAAAATGAATAAAATAAAATAATATAATCTCTAGTCACATTTACACTATTTTATACAACATTTATATCGTCGACCTGAGGATCCCTGAGCCCACTCTATCCCCCACGTGTGGGAAGGGAACCAGTGGAGGCTGAGCAAGTGCGCTAAAGCCTTAAACACTCAACTTGAGTGGAGAATCTGACCATTGCCAGAACTACAATTGTCCATTTTTATTTTACATTAAGTCTCTTGGCCAATGCCGTTTCAACCTTCTGGATGTGCTGTAGGGATGGGGAAAACTAGATAAGATTTGAACCAAAGGATTAGGATGGTTGGAAAGGTTTATAACATCCTAAATCTAGCAATAGATAAGCATTGACGGGTCTGCCAGTATCATTATACTTTAGATTATATCTCGGATAAAGAGTTGGTGAATATTTTATGAATCGCTCAATAACGAATAAACTTAATTTTGTCTTTCGAAATCGAAAATATAATTTTTATGATAGCAGGAATGGCATGTACTAGTAGAGAGAGTGCTTTATTCATCCATGCTGTCCAAATACATCGGGTTTGCTACATTATACAGCATAGTAATCAATCCGAGATCGGACATATATAAATTGCATATATTTACATGATATAATTAAAAAGAAAGAAAACAGTTTTTCCCATGCAAAAAAAAAAAAAAAGTGTTAACGGAAATCATGCTGTGAGTGTGGTATCACTGATTATAACAGTGATAGTACCTACTCATGTACCGGATGAAGATGGTTTTAACTCCGTCTTAATATCCTTAAATACAGAGAGTATTATAGTATATCTGTGATTGAGGACATTAATGCAACTAGAAAGAATGATAATAGTTATATATATAATTGCTAATGACTCTTCTTAATGGTACAAGGACATATTAAACACACAGTCATTGTTATATCGTTATGTAACATGGTAAGATGAACATTAAATAGTTTATAAAATTATTGCGAATTACCGTCTCATTGTTTTGCTTAGTCTGCTTCGGTGTGTAACGCATTGTGTCTCTTCAGGCGACAGCTCAATGCATTAGTTCCATTACGTCACACATTACATAATGCCAACCTGTCTCATGCTATCTTATGATAAATGCTATGGTTATGTTAATTATCTAGAGCGACATATAGAAGAGCGAACGAACACCACCGGAGGTCTGGCGCAGACTGCCGTTTTATGTCAAGGGCGAGGCGGGAGCAGGTCGATATTACTGACCTAGCGAGGTGAACGCTACGGAGGATCGACTCGGAGTGGATAGAACATGGACGACGAAGAGGATACGGGAGACTCGATATGAGTACGACGCGGGGAAGTACCTACCAGCTGAGCGTAGCTTCCATGATGCCGGACCAGAGGAAGAGTGAAAGGGAACATGATGAATCTTCAATAGCCTCAGAACCAGGCTCACACACAATAGAATCGGCGATAGTACATCTCCTTTTAACTTTCAAACGTAGAGGAATGATAAAAAAATTAATTTAAAAATTAAAGCATAAATAACGCTTTTTGTCTACCACCCCAAAGAAAGCAATTATAAAATATTGGTCCTCCTTAATTCTACCATCTGTACTGTTGGAGCATTTTGAAAAACATTTAATAAGATGAAGAGAGCAGTTCAGAATTGAAATTAAAAGAAAAACTTATTGTGTTTAAGTCAAAAGTAAAGTAGAAAAGGAATAGAATAATTTAAAAAAAAAAGAAGCTTTTTCTTTAAAGTATAAGACGTCAGACGCTTGTTATTAGAAAGGGAATCCCAAAAATAAAGTCTCCCATTTTTTTAAATATAAATTTTCGTTCATTTCTTACAACAATTACAGTTTCAAAGGTTTTTAATTTACTTTTTTCTATGACTCTCTTCTATGTCATTTCTGACATACGGGTGGTTCTCTACAGGTTACCATCCTGCTCTAACCATGGTGGGGGTCAAGTTTTCATTCCGTTGGACCACCACATATATAAATGTTGACTCAATAAAGCTCATTTTTTCTTCTCTATCAAAAATGGGCAAAAACAAATTTTTTCCAGGGATAAATTGGAAGTGGCCGCAGAAATATAGAAAAACAATATTTCAAGTAACAAACCTACTCTTGAAAAACTACAATTTGTATACTAATTTTCGTTGGTATCGACTAAATATTTTTTGTTAGATCGTTTAAAAAAAAATAACGTCAATTAGTGAAAACCCACTTTTTCCAAGCCGAAATAACGTCTGTGAGATTAGGTCTATGGCTCACAAGTATTGTTTGATGGGAAAACCAATTACGGTGAATTCGTTATTAGCACATTTCATTTTAGAGGGTTTTTTTTCTTTCACCACTGTGCGGCGCCGGTTCGAATCCGGACTTTTATTTCTGTGGAGCTTGACCCTCCAACATGGTTAGTGTTAACCTGTAGATAACCACTCACCCGTATGTGAGAAACGAAAGGGAGGGGTTATAAAAAAAAGTGAGTATTTTTCTAAAAAACTTTTTGTTGGGAGAATATTTATGTTGATTTAAAGAAAGTGGGAAGAATTTAGCTAAAATAACAATGGATTGTACCTCTTCAAATAAAACAACTTTGAGATAATCCCAAAGTATGCACCCGCCCCAAATCAACGAATATTTAAATTAACTAAAATTTTTTTGGAATAATTATGTCATAGGTCTACTTAAGAAATTTTATAATATAGGAAGATTGAAGAAAAAAAAAATTACTTTTACTCCGCTCTATTCAAATAAATACACCTCCCGTTTCTTTAAAATGCGGCTGTGCATGTGAGTTCGTCATAAATTCAGAAACTGTCAGCTCAAGAGGGAAAACAAGCCCACTCAATAGAGTGAGTACTACGAGGAACATCCATTCTTGAAAGTTATGGAAACGAGGACCCTTTGAAAAGGCAAGCAGGTAAATAATACCTGAGTATTTTAGGTCGGATCAGGAACCCATCTTACCTGGAAACGAACTAATTGGCAACAGTACTCCAATTAGCGTATTTATAAACAGTATACCTGTAGGGCCTAGGTATATACCTGCCCTAATCCAGAAGGTGGCTCTGGTGTCGTTGGAAGGGCTGCCATTCATTAACCAGGTAAATAGTCCAATATCCTTTCCTTGAAATAACCTTAAGGGACAGGAACCAACCTACTCTTCAAGCTAATTGTTATTTTCGTTAGACCGCCATTTTAGAAAAATAGTAAATACAATTTTGACTGCTAGAAAGTATATGTATTTTTAAAAACTCAATAACTTTAGATTACAGTGTAATCTAGGTAATATGAACTAATTAATTAATGAACTAACTAACTGCAGGGAGGTGTTTGGATTATTGAAAAGTTCGAATTACGGAAAATATAAGAAAAAATAGTGTAAAATAATTTAACAATATGAATGTACATAAATATTTCTGTTTATTTAATTTTTTTTTTTTACATATTTTATTGGAAATTTGTCAGTTGGAGGAAGTTTTACAAAATTTTGAAGTAAAATTGTAATGCTAAATGATAATATACTTTGTTAAAAATAAAAGATTGTCCATTTATAAGAGAAAAAAGAATAAATAAAAAATACTCTCTGCATGAATTATTTAAAACGCGGCAATAAAACAAAAAATAAAAAAGTTTACCAACAAAATTTGTATAAAATAAATTTCTATTATAAATTAAATTCAATTTATGAAAACCAATGATATATACAATAGATATTATGAACACTTAGGAATTAGATTACACGATATCGAAACTGTAAAAATTACCACTTAACATTTTCAAAGTAATTACAATAGGGGTATTCATGATATTGTGTTAAATGTAAAATATTTTACCATGTTAAATGTTATAAGTATAGGATTGTGAGCACCCTAAAGTCATGTTAAATGGTAAATGCATAAGAGCTCATAGCGGATTTTCTGAGCAACATTTTTAGTAACCTTTCCTTCCAAATCTTCATTTTATTGTTTACTTCAAATTTTTGATTACAGTAATTTATTACAACATGCCTAAAATAAGTTAAAAGTAGAAGTGTAAAAGTTTGACTACTGATTCTATTTTTTAAAAAGTCCAAAACACAAGACAAAAGAAAAAAAACAAAACAAAACACAAACTACGAGTAAGTAACCTAACACGACAACAAATAAAACGGTGACGAGCTCAGTTGGTCTGTTTCGTGATTTAACAGACCTAGGAACAGACTCTCAGCCATGTTATATGTTAAATCGTTTTAACATGGCAAAAGAAGGAAATATTTCTCCATTTAACATAAGTTTTTCCATTTAACACGCTTTAACATGTTAAACTAAAGATCATGAATATCCCTAATAACTAGCCAACAGATCGGGAAGTTTAAAATGTTCTTTAGACAAGTCTACTTTTATTTGAAAACAAAAATATTATTACTTGCTGAGTTTTCTCAAAAAAGTAATATCTGATTTCCGATATTACACTGTATTTTCAAAATTTGAACCTGAACCCAAATTTTCCAATAAGAGAAAACCACCTGAAGCAGAAGTTAGTGACAACTATAATAAAAAAAATCTATTACAATTTTACACAGCTACAAAATAGACAGTAGTTAGTTATAGTTAATTGGCTATAGAAATTAAATCCGTTAGTCTGAATTACGTATGGTCTTCAAAAACGTCTTACATGTAGTAATGATTAGTTCGAAGTCATTTACTAACAGTTAATTTTCATTACACTTGTAAAACCTAAAATACCAATTAATTCAGTCAAAATAGTTGACTAAAGTATCAATTAAAAAAAAACTTCAGCAGTGCAAAATCTTTCTGTTTCTTACTAAATTTTATATTTTTACAAAAATTGACAATGACAATTTTATTTGCTTAACATTATCAACATCTGCCTGATAAAATAATTTATAATCATTAAAATACTCAAAATCGTCAACACTCTAAAGTGTAGATCGTATTTCTACAGTAATATAAAAAATAATGATTAATGTCTAATTCAACCTACTTCTGATGTTTTCAGACAAGACGTATTGTATACATGTGTACATTCTTTCTACGGGTGGGTTCTTATGTCCTTGAAATTTATCATTAAAAATCATATAGGTATAATAGCAGATAGGAATAAATACTTAGTTAATATAAATAGCTTATTCCGTAAATGAAGGAGAGAGAGAAATACTTTATTTATCTATACTGCCTAAATACATCAGGTTGCTATATCACACAGTATACTAATCAATCCGTAATCGGACATATATAAATTACATATAATAATATGGTATAATAAAATTGAAAGAAAACAGTTTCCTCTTACAATCAATTTTAGTCTATACACCAAATACAAATATTTCAATTCATTCTTTTTTTTTCTTTCCCTTTTCTGTTCCTTCAATTTCACCATTTCACAATTTTTAATTCACCCGATCAACAAATTCACTCTCCCGAATTCATCCTTCTAGATCCTCTCCAGTGACCCACTAAACAAATTCACTATTAGACGGCAATGTGAGATCAGATCATTAATAATAGTCACAGCGGTAGATCAGTTTATCAAAAAACAAACAAATAAATACATTTTACGAGAACAAGACTAACACATAGATTCAAAGGAAAATATAATAAAAGCGCTGGTTACAAGAAACACTTGTTAAATTTCACTTTTACACTGTAACACTTACTAGAAAAACTGTCTAAACCTCCAATTAATTACAAAAGACTCATTTATATGACTGTAATAAGGCCTAACTGGACTTGTGGAGTTGAGCTTTTGAGACTTTAATAAAACATATAATTCCTCTCGTAAATCCAAAATCCTGAATACTCCATGGAGTATCCTGAATCAAGTCAACCATCAGGGCATCGATGTTCCATATGTTGCCAATTTGGCCTGAACCAGATACCAATCCTTCCATGATAAACTTCCCAACCACCCAAACCCACTAGTTTTTAACTTGGCTTCTCCTTCATTGCACAATAATCGTATTAGGCGTCTGAAAAGAAGATGGCCTCGAGATCTTCAGAGGAAATGCTATTGGAGTTCTATCAATGGGCAGATGTCGCCACATGTCTGCATGACGCCATTGTACTAACACCAAATTTACTTGTTCTATATATTTTGATACAGATGGAAATATCAGTAAATATATATTAAATAATAATAAAAAAAAATTTTCTGCCACAAGCAGGAATATTTAGTAACAGGTCGAATTTACAATGTACAGAACTGAGTACAGCAAAACCAGGAGGACACTGAGTAAAGCAAAACCATTTGCAGCCATTGGTTAGAGTGTGCCTAGATTATATCATGAAGAGATGGATCGATTTTCTTGTTTTAATTTTTTTTTATTTTGTATGTTTCGACCTCTGATGCCTGTAAACCAAATCGGAAGGCATCGTCTATGCAATAGCCAAAAAACGTATTCTTCTTTAGACTGTAGGGCCAAAACAGCTGAGATTACAAAATAAAATTACGTACTAGAAGTCAACTTCAAAATTCTCTTAAACATTTAGGATTCAAACTTCATTTCTTTCAACTATAACAATCTCTTCCTTAGACTACTGGTAAAGTTAACCCCAAATCTTTGTTTCATAATGTCTTCTTATTTTTTATTTATTTATTTATTTATTTATTTCGGTTTCCTTAGAGGCAAAACAAGGTTATCTCATGCAGACGGGGAAAAATTCGCTTTATCAAAGAATTCCAGTTATCGATAGTGTACTGCGTATCGATACAAACAAGGAACTTGTTACTAAGCTTATTTCACAAGAGGAAAAACCAGAAAAAAAAAATTGTACGTTCTTATATAAAAATCACAATTGTAAACACAAAACGAGATACGCAGGTTTATACATCTGGGGCAATCTGACAGATTATATCTGTGGCTTGATTCTAAATGGGCCAATGCTAATGTTATCAAATTGTTCCTTTTTCTTATACTAAAACTTTTTTTTTAGTAGTTGGAATTTAGTAAATATACGTCTAATATGTAACCTAGTTTAGTTTTTTATTAGACATAAGCGTTTGAAGAATTAAAGACTTACTGAATTGAAAACCTTTTTGTATAAAAAAAAACGAAATTTGTTATTGGACCTTTTAGAATCAAGACATGTCACCTAAACAGATATAAACGTTACAATACCAATTGACTAATAATCATTATTATTATTTGCGCGACAGTTCATCGAGGTCCAAGACCTCGCGCGTCTCATGGCGTGGTTTTCATAGGGTGGGTTCATTACTCCCACGCCTATTTTTGTGAGTGCCACCCATTGGCTAACGGACCTCACAAATGCCCGGGGGGAGGTTGGGAGTGAGTATTGTATAAATATATGCTTGAAAAAATCCTGGATAGGGCCGGGGACGCGATCTCGTAACCTTTGGGTTGGCCGACAGGCGCGTTACCACGCTGCTACCGTCACCCACCTTGACGGTACAACTGACTAATAAAGTCATAAAAATTAATATTTTCCGTAATTAACTTCTTAATATTATCTTATACTTTCACTACATATAATAAAAAACATATTTGTCACATTAAATAAACTTATTAATGTATACTGCGTAGGGCATTGAGCATTAAAATTAAACATCGAATAAAAATAAAATATGACAAATCTTCGAATAAAACTTTCTCAAATAAAATTCATCTCCAAACTTTTTATGTATTATTATTTGAAATAAGCCTAAATAGATATGATAAGCCATTGATTCAATCATTAAATATATTATTGGAGAAGTTTGTCGAGGGGTGCGGTCAGCAAAGAACAACATAAATAAACAAAACCATATTTATTTATTTTATGCCGACGTTTCGACCTGAGTTTCAGGTCTTCATCAGGGCTATAGAACGAAAGAGATAACAACAACATTTTACTTTTTACATTTTACATTTACACTCAGGTTGAAACGTCGGCATAAAATAAATAAATATGGTTTTGTTTAATTATGTTGTTTTTTGCTGACCGCACCCCCCGACAACTTCTCAAATCATTAATCTACGGTCAACTATCTACATTCTATACTCATTAAATATATTAATTTATATCAAACTTTGAATTGTATTCAATAAATCTATAAACATCCCTAAATCTAGCAATTCCAAGCATTGTCTGCTAGAATATAATAAAAATACGTTCTTAAGATGAAACATTTCTTCATAGAATAATCGGGTAAAGAAGACTACGTTCACCGTACTCCAACATTTTTATATCATATTTTTTGTACAATCGTATTTTCTCTTTTGCAGTATGAAAAGGTTGGCAACCTCTTTTGCATAAGATATCTTATGTACACAGTGCAAAACTATGGTCAAATAAATAAAACAACCAACTCAGACAGCAGATATAATGAGAGATAGGAGATGGTACTACGTGAGTTACCACTTGCTAATAGTTTAGTTATCTTCTTTAGAAGGGTCATTTATCCGAGCTATTATGATAACTATTTGAAAAAGCTATCAACATAATCCTCCGTGGGTTTTGGCCCCCAAAACAACAATGGCTGGAGATAGTAAATCGACACTAAGCCCGACTAGGCCACGTGCGAGAGAAATATGACTTGTAAGCATTTAAAAGGTAAATGATAAAGAAGCTGTAGTCTAGACAGTTCGTAGATAACTGTTTTACAACAGTTGGTAATAAAAATTATTTTTTTCTTTTTTTTTTTTTTTTAAATATTATTTTAAGGCAACAACTTCGTATGGGTCATTGTTGCCTTAATTTCCGAAATAGTTAAGACTAAAATTGCAATTTAAGATAATTCATAAACAATTTTTGAGATTAATAATTTTCCAATTTAATGTAATTTATTTTAAATTATCATATTGTAGCACGTTTCGGGACTACTGTCCCATATTCATGTGCAACCTATAAACAATAATAATCCACCATAATAACAATCTTCATCCATATGTATTATAATTCATACAATTATATTCACCTCATAATTATTCAAAATTTGAATTTCATAAAAGAAATCATGTCACATCTTTATACTATTGTCACTTTTCTACCATTACTTGTTGATGCATTCTTCACTTCTCTTTAGCACAACCATTACTCTATATTTCTTGCTACCTCTTTGGACCTTATCTCATACCCAGTGTGCTGTGGGGTTACCTCCCTGTTTTTTTAAAGGGCTTCACCGTTTATTTCTTCTGATTTTTATGTTTATATTTTGAGTCTATATATAATGTCGGCGTAGTGTGTATTTATGTGTTTAGTGTCAGTTTTGTAGTTTACTGTGTTTTGTATGTTTTTTGTTATATGTATGGCTTTCAGAAATCTTCTGCTTTTTATATTTTGTGCTGTATCTATTATTTTTGGGTTTTCAAAGTTGAATTCATAGTTCAATTTGGAAGTTTATTAACCTCAACAAATTTTTATGAATTGACTTACTAGAGAAAAAAGAGAAAATCCAGTAATTTAAGACTTTTGGGCTTTACCCTTGTACGGGGGTAAGGGTCGGGATTCATGAATACTATTATATTGAAAAGGGACACTATTGCAACGTGGGAATCTGTGGTAAAATTTTATTAAATTATGGCAGAGCTTGGAATGATGGAGAAACTCAAAATAGTTATCTACGGTTTGTTTTTTATCCTGCAAGATGGAATGGAGATCCGCTGGTATATCATATAAAGATTTGAGGGAGTTATATGCTCGGCATTAAGTCAAAATGTGTTCAACTGTAAGTCCTGTTCCGCAAGTTTGTCATACAGATGGAAAGTTGGTTCAGGCGCGTATGACCTATCCGAAAGCGCGTCAAAATCATCTCTTTGCGCTAATTTCTAGTTGATGGTATTCAAGGGAAGACGTCCCTTCTAATTTCCCTTAATTTGCTATCGGAAACATTCTCCCACGTTTGTCTCCATTCCAATTTAATCCTCTGCTTAAAGAGGGCAATGAAATCATGGACAGGCACTCCGCGATATGGAATTCCTTCAGAAATCGCAATCTTTGTTGCTCTATCGGCCAGTTCGTTACTAGCTATAGCGAGCTTATTAATATGATGTGTAATTATGTCATAGGGCATTTGGACTGAAATTAATGACCTGAGTAGAAACGTTTCTGCCCGCAAAAAGTTTAATATGCTATTTTATTATCAATAATGTTGGTTGTTAAAATTGGATGTATAATAAAAGTTATTATTTAATAGATTGTCCTTGATAATGGCCGAATTGGCCAAAACGATGTACTTTTAAAGAATTAATAAAGAGTGTTTTAAGACTTAACATGGGTACAAATTATTTTATTTAAACAATAAAAACCATCTCAAGAAAATGAAATATAATTAATTTTAAAATGAAATGGAATATCATTCAACGAATGATAGTAATAATGCTAAGAGGTTCTTTCGTTATCTATTAATGAGCTAAAAAATAACCAGTGAAGATAAGAATTAGATTAATAATCAGGGCAATTAAATATTAATACACCTCATTTTATTGAATTGCTAAATTATAATCGAGAGATTAACTTTGGAGAAAGCACCCCGTGGATTACCAGAAATTTTCTTCTGTTCGTTATAACATTTGATAATGTTTTAGTTACCTCAAAGCTTTCACGAATCCTCAAGTAAGCCGTCGTTTCGTGAAAATTATGGCTTCTGTTTTATTAATAATTAAAACTAAACCCAATTTTTTTTTAGGCATCTTATAGACTGCCATCCATTAACCAAGACCCGCGTTATAACGAAAATCTGAACTATACGTATGGAGGTAACAGGTAAATCATCGTACTTAAAAGCATCACCCTCATTTTCCGTGAATTATTAAGGTATATACCCTACCTATTTTAATTTGAAGAATTTAAAAATGTTTGAAATAGTTTATAATCAGAAATAAAATAAAATTTTGAATTAAATCTATCTCCCAATAGTACCACATATTTAGAAATGATAATTGCCATTTTAAATTAGAATAAATATCAAGTATGATTTACCTTCCAACAATTAAGTGCAATTATTAAGACATCGTTTTCAGTGATTTCGAACACATAATAAAAAAAAAATATTTCAAGACTGAAATTTTATGAATTACTACATAAATATAACATTTTAAGTCAGTTTATGAGGACATGATACAAATAACAAAATTGCCATGACCTAAAAACATTGGAAAATATATGCAAACATGCTGTCCTTGTTGAACTCGAGTCAAATATTTTTTTAAACACATACAAAAAAAAAAATCTTATCAACTAGTCATTTATCTGGTAAAGGAAAATTTTGATTAAAAAGAAAAATATTACAGTCGTTTCAATGACCGATGATAGTTTATAAGGAACTTAGATTGAATCCATAATTAACTTTGTTAATATTATAATAATGAAAAATACATAGGTCTTCTTTTTATTATTATAACTAGATGTTATTATTCTGCAATGGTTTTAGTGTGCAATGGGTCGAATTCCATATCGGATAAAATAAACAATACTAACAAAGATATTAGTACATAAGGGAGATAAGGTTGCTTAGCAACGCGTCAACGCGATTACGCTCTTACCGAACGCCTGACCGCCAACGCGGGGGCAATGTCACAGTCAAGGCGTTACAGAGCGTCAGTGTGCCTTGACCATCGTTCCATTTGAACAACATTCGAAGATTTGGGATTATTATAATAAACATAATAATATTGATTTTCTGATAACATAAAATATTCAACCCTCTTGTATTTATAGTAATTATAAAGTAGATTTCTTCACAATGTTAAACTATTCTCCATATAAATGAACATAATTCAAATAATAATAATAATAATAATAATAAATATAGAAGAGATACCTATGTAAGTACATTTAAAATCCAATTGATCAATGATTTAATAGGAAATCGTCCGAGATAAAATGTTGGATATAATGACCAATCTTTGTGACTTATAAAGATAAATAAAATATAAATAACTTAATCCAATTGCTAATACTTCTTTGCTGTAGCCACTTGATCTATTGATGCAATAGAAGTATACAATACCAATAAATAAATAAAAAATATATACAAAGAAATATTCTCAACTATAAAAGTAAAATGTATCTTAAGTAAAATGAAGATATGTATAACAGGGCAATCCCTGTTATTATACATATCTTCATTTTAAATGTTTAAAAACTGAAATTCATAAATCACAAAATACAAAGTCGAAATACCGATTGGAAATTTGTATGAGATGAAATGTAGGCAATAAAGTATATAATACCGATAAATTAATAAAAACAAAATATACAGAAATGTTGTCAATATTGCTCTATTTTAAATTTCTTAATTTTAAGTATGTAAGAACTTAAATTAATAAACAAAATACAATGTTGAAATAATTTTTTTTTTTTTAATGATTTATTGGAAATTCGTACGAGATGAAATGTAGGCAATAAAAAGTATACAATGCCGACAAATTAATAACAAAAAAATTATAGAAATATTATCAATATTGACTTGTTTTACATTACTTCATCTTAAATTAGTAAGAACTAGAATTCATAAATCACAAAATATGAATAGGACATTCGTCCAAGATTACATGTTGGACATAATAATCAATCTTTGTGACTTACAATTAAAAAAAATACAAGTAAAATATAAACAACTTAAGCCAATTGCTACTTCTTCAAACAACTTCTTTGCTGTAGGCATTCGATAGAAGTATACAATACCGATAAATCGATAAAAAAAAAAATTATAGAAATATTGTCAATGTTGACCTATTTTACATTGCTTCATTTTAAATTTGTAAGAACTAAAATTCATAAATTACAAAATACTATGTTGAAATTACTGATTTTTTTTTTAATACTAATAAATATATTTCCACTGTTATAGTTTATACGCCCTTTACGGTCCCTAACAAATAACTTATGTTATACCTTACAAAAAGCTTTAGCACGGAGTTAACGTCTCATTTCATACTTGTCCAACTGTCGTATAACCGGCCAATATTTTCCGAGTCCCGGCACCTGTTCAGATCAACACGAGTCAAAGCTTTCTCAATGCTCTATACCAACTACCGGGTTCGGGAACAAACATTTTTTAAGAACATAGTCAGAATAAATTATATATTTTCTGTCATATAGTTGTTATTTTACCTCCATAGCTTGGTTAGGATATCTATTTATTTCATATATTTTTTTTTTTAGTGGAACGAGAACCACCATTAAAAAATACCACTTTTAGTAAAAGACTAATATAACAAATACATAACTCTTTGACATAGATTAAAATGCTATTTCCTCTGTTATAATTTTTTATGTAGAAACTTTGTCTATAAAAAATTACAACTTTAGCAAGCAAAAACAAATGTTGTCAGAAAACAGCAAATATTGTTTGATTTATTTTTAAACCACAACATATGTTCATCCTAGAATCTTAGTAGAATCTGGAATACCGATATAGATCGTTGATCCAGGCAGAGATGAGAAAAAAATTAACTATGGTTAAACTTACAGCTAAAACTGTCATGGATACGATATTTATTTATTAATGGTTCATTCATAAATAAGAGTCGTAACCATGACAATTTTAGCTATTGTTAATTTTTACATAACTCTGGGTCCACACCACAGAATTATAAAACTTATAATCATAATAAATCACAATATAGACACATAATTAGCAAGTACGCCAATAGCTGCCGGCAACGTTTAGAGCGTTAGGACAAATGTTCAGTTCTTATTTTGTCGGATGACAAATAGTTTAGCTAATAATTACATTTTTTAAAACATATTACATTACTAATTATGAATTACTCATACTTAGAAAGGGTAATTTGGAAATTAAAAAAAAAAAAAATAGATTGATGTGTTAATTAACACTTTAAAAAATAAAAAGGCTATAGTTGTGCAGTACAAATTTGAGTAGTGGCAATTTTATGAAACTGTCATAAAGCTTTTCAGTATGTTTTAATTAAACTATGCCAAATAATTGCAAACCGGCTCTTGTAAACAGTGTTTTTAAACTTATTATTAATGAATTAGAATTTAGAGTATCACAGAAACTTAGAATCGTCATGGAAATAAATTTATATATGATACCCATAGTTGGACAAAAAATTAGTTGAGATAAAACTACAAGCTAGGTATTGCCATGGTAACAATAGTTGTTTATCATCGTTTCCATGCCAATTCCAACTTGTAGTTTTATCACAACTAATTTCTGCCCAATTCTAATGACGCGGCATAAAAAGAGACTTTAACGACATAACAACAATTTTTTATACAATAATAATATTCCTTAATGAGAGAATTAAATAATAAATAATACATAAGTTATGAAATGACACTTTTAAACAGAGTGGTATATAGAACGTTTGAAATTTATTTAAGTGCCTACATCTAGGAGAATTAAAATAAATCAAATTATATTGTCTAGATCTAAAAGAGAATACAAATATAATAAACAATATACTAACCGGTGTAATTAGGAGAATTAATTCGGACATGAGCTGCGAGAGCTCAGAACCGATCGGGCCTGCCCCCAGAAACATGTCGATGTTGAACGGCTCACTCACAGTTAGACACTGACCTGTCTCGGCCAAGAGTGGAGTCTACACTCTGTCACTTTCGGCTAAGTTCGTACATCTTCGGCTGAGTGCAATACCGTTCGGGGGTCTTCGACGTCATCATTTTATGTTGACTTAAAATATTTAAAGAATTAAATTTTTTTAAATAAAGTACAATCTTGGTAATCCGAACATAAGTTCTCCGACACATTCCAGCAATCCGAACTGGCGTTGAAAAAAGAATATTACATTTTTTGAGGAAACTCAATCTCAATCAAGTTATTTCACCCCAATTAATGACTTTAATGAAAACTATGTATAATTAATAGTCAAAATTCATGAGTCTGCCAAGTATAGGTAGGGGGAATAAAAAATGGCGGCTGTTTCAAAAAGTTAAAAAAAAAGAATATTCACTAACAACTGATTTTTCAGTATATATTTCATATATTATTTTATTTTATACCAGATCGGCCTGGTATGGGCCTTACACGGTTGATATAACAGTTATATTATATATATATTTTTAACAGTTGATTATGGGGGGGGGAGGAGGTATAGTCTGGTACAAAAGACACCCCTAACTATATGCAATGTTGTTATTAAAAGAAGAGAAAAAAAAAATAGATAAGAGTAATGCTTGTTAATAAAAGAGGAATGTAAAATTAATAACAACAAATATTGGTATTGGTACACTTAAATAAAACAAACAATTGCGCTCTAATAGTGAAAAGAACAAGTTAATTTGAAAAAGGGACGAGAGAAAAATAGAAAAAAAAAAAATAAATAAATAAAAAATAATAATGAATAAATAAAATGAGTAATAATAAAAAGTAAAATTGAGGTAGTGTGACTATGAATTAATTTTATATTTATTAAAATTTATAATAGAATGTCCTGTTGCTCCTTTGACTGTCGGCAACTGGGAGTGGAACTTCATGAACCGTTTTTTGATATAATCCTCTATTGACTCCATTTGTAATTCGCGATGCAATTGGCTATTTCTTATGAACCAAGGAGCATTAAATGCGATTCTTAGGACTTTATTTTGAAAAGATTGTAGTTGTTTCCTTTTCGTGAAGTATGCCGCTCCCCAGACTTCACAGCCGTACATCAGCAGTGGCCTGAGAATTGTTTTAAATATAAGAACAGTTGTTTCTGGTTATAGTTTGGAATTTCTGTTTAGGATAGGATATAGCATTGCTAACCTTGCATAAGTTTGAGTTAGTTTGATATTGATATGGTGATTCCAGGTAAGGCGGCGATCTAGGTGAATTCCCAGGTATCTTACTGTTTCACATATATTTCATGAAATGTAACTTTTTTAATAAACTGTGTCTCGGGAACTATTGAACCTAAACCAGCCCTGCTCAAGAACATATTTTAGCAAATTTGCTCTACTTTAAATTACGTTCTAATAGGTTTTCCGGTGTTGTTGGTACTTTCAAGGATATAGAGCTCTGAATGAAAAACTAATTATTATTAATATTATTAATTACTATTTCGTATTCCCCCTACCTATACTTGGCAGACTCGTCAATTTTGACTAGTAATTATACATAGTTTTCATTAAAGTAATTAAAAATTGGTGTGAAATAACTGGCTTTTGTCAGGGTCTTGTACTACTATAACCATGGATCTCCCTCCCTCTTGGTGTACTAGTTCATTCCAGCTGTAGTTCTACTTGGGAGGTTTTAATTTACTGATTGCTAAACTCGGCTTCCTACTTACTGCTGATTGCTTTTATCAACGGTTTATCTGGAATGTCACGGTGCCATCCCTCACAATTTTATCCCAAACCATCGTTACAACTGTTGGAAAGCTGAACTATTCTAACCCATACCATTATATTTTAGACTCTGTATATTTATAAGGGAAAAATATTTACGAATAAAGAAAATCTCATTTTTTTTTTAGTTTGCGGAGTTCTAATTTCTTAACGAAGGTCTAGTTTATACCATTTCGTAGAGTTTAGATGGCCCTAAACCACTCTAAAGTTTCATGTGGATTGATGGAGTCGTGTTAGTACAAGAGCTCAAGAGGAAAAAAAGTCAGTTTTTCATTTCAATTTTTATCCAATTACTTTAATGAAATCTATGCATAGCCCAAAATTGATGATTTTTCCAACTATAGCTTATTTATTTGGAATAAAAATGGCAGCTGTTTCAAAACAAGGGTCCCTTTAAATGTTTTTATATTCTAATACGTTAGAAATCGGAGAAGTTAAAATAAATCGATACGCAAGAGAGAAATGCTTTATTTGACAATGCTGACTAAATAAATTGGGTTGCTATAACGCTGTGACGTACCCATCAATCCATGACTGGACACAAGTTTATAATGATACAACAATTTTTTTTCCTACCTTTTCTTTTTTAAACAATAATCATTTCTAAACTATATAATACTAATAAAAAAAAATATCGATAGCATTTTCATGTTCTGTCTCTCCTAAAACCTATACAGGAACCCTAATATGCTAGAAATCAGAAAAGTTAAAATAAATCGATACATGAGTGTTCAATCTTAAAATCGATAGAAAATACATCAAGAGACCCACATAGCATAAATCCGAAAAGGTAAAAAATATGCGATTTAAAAAAAAAAAAAAAATGTTATTCGATTCAATTCGAATAATTTTGTATTAGACTAATACAAACTTTTTTTGAATTGAAATTATAATTTCCAATATACGAATACGAGAGTATTCGAAACTTTAAGTCACATTTTTATTCGAATTGAATTGTATTAATGTTAAAAATTCAAGAACACAATCTCCGATAAAAATGTATTCGTCCATCGTCAATCGAGTATTAACTCTGGTTGAGCGACTGCCTCATGACTGCAATGGCGCTGGTTTGAATCCAGAGGGATCTACTTTTATTACTGTGGCGGTCCCATGAAATGAAAACTAGAGCCCCCATCATGGTTAGGTTGGTTAACTCTAGTTCAATTTTTTTTCTCGTCTTCTTGGGCGCATTAAATATAATCCTCAGAGCCTAATATTTTTGTATTGGAGTCTAATATTTTTCGAACTAGAATAATAAAAAAAATTTTTTTTTTTAATTTTCTTTCCTCCTATCGCAGTTTCATGATCCTCGACTGCCTTTCTTTTCTTTCTTCGGACCACTTCCTACCCATTTTTTTTCCTTGTCCAATATTGGTGAGATTTTTCAATGTTTTCCTATACTTATCTCTATCTAGACAGTCGGTATCTGAAATTTTAAGTCTCTTTAATTCCTCTCTCATTTGCTTCGTGTATCCTCCAATGTTTTTGTAACTAAACATTTTCTTAAAAATCTTCTTGTAATACACAATTACAAAGCCTCCTTTGTAATACATGAATTATAATTTAAATGAATACATATCAAAAGATTAAACAGATAAATAATATGAAAATTCTTTAAACCATTCCATTACAAACAGAGAAAATTAAAAGTATTTTTGTTTTCTTTGTGAAATAATAATAATAATAATTATATGAATAGATTGTTTCATTACAATGGTTTCGGGTACTTAAAAAAACTTGTAAAATTTTCCAAAGTTCAGGATAGAGATATTTTCTGTAATGCTGTTCAATACCATCACTTTGCCTGTGTAAATTATTTTAGCAAGCCAACATTTGTAGCCATAGTGACCATAGCATTATAATGTCAAAACAGTACTCATAAATATTGTTTACATAATACAGTAAATATATGAAAACTTATTTTTAATTTTTTTTTTGTTATCGCTCAAGTGTTCTATTGAGAAACTATGCAGCCTCTGTATGAATAAGTCAATATTAATTTTTTGGGGATGTCACAAAACGTATATTTACTGATCGTTGTGAAAATCGAACCCACAATGTTCTGAACTTAAACATTTTCGGAACTTCACCCCAACGTAATCAGCTATCACATTCTCTATTCGTTATTTTTATTGTAAGTAATCTGTTTTTAATCCAATAATGGACATTTTTCCATCCTATCTTCACAGAAGGTTTACAGAAATGGAAAAACCACTTCGTACCAAAAGACATACACGGTGATTTAATCACTTGCGAAGAATTTATCAAAAAATAATCATAAGTCAGTCCTCACATGGCAAAATGTTAAAAAGCACTTATTCTAAAAAAAACAAAAAAAAAAGAAAAAAAAAAAGGGTTCCTTCATCCAATGCAGTTTTTCTTGTCGATTATATTTAGGAAACGAAGACAAAACAATGAAAGTTTGACCATAATTTTATTTGTGTTTAGGAAAAATATGTTGAAATCAGTATCACATTTTTATTACTTAGGGCAGACATGAACTAAGAAGTTATCAGTCCTAGGGCAGAAATGCGCTAAGAAGTTATCAATCGATTACATAATTTTTAACTTATCAATAAATCTATTTTCTGCTTTTAAGTCATTTTTATTTTATACATAGATGATTGATTGTGTGCGAATTAAAAGGAGATGGTCAGGGTTGTTTTCAAGAAAAACAAAAATAGTTTTCAACTGTTTATTGCTAATGTTTCAACCCACAATGCAGGTCTTCTCAGGGCTGCTAGGAAGTGTACAAGGACAAACAAAGGAATTTGAGAATGAATTAAATTCAAATTCCTTTGTTCATTATTGAACACCTCCACTGAAGACCTGCATTGTGGATCGAAACGATAGGAAATAAATAGAACACTATTTTGGTTTTCCTTTGATCGCAGCCCTCGAGACCATGTCCTCCAGTGACTGAAATCAAAATACTTTCCAATAACCAGTAATCATAACAAATACGAAATAATACTTATGAAGCTGAGTCTAATTGAACTAATTCGGAAATATATTATATCTATAATTTATTTGGTATTTGGATTGTAAATTGAAATATTTTGAATATGTTAACGTAAAAATAAATTTTGAAGCTGGAACAATGGAGTCTAAATCAAAAATATGCCAATAGTAATTGATAATATGTTGTAGTAGTGAAAATTTGTGAAGCATGTTATTTTAAGTAAATAAAGTAGATTAAGTTTTTAAAGGCTTAAAAACTAATTAATAATTATTTTTGAACAATAAAAAGACAGCGAGTTATGATTAAAAAGAAAAATAATTTTGTTGTTAGCTGGTGCCACGCACTAATCAAATGGACCTCATAATTCCTTCTCAGAAGCCAAGTAAGGGGATTGCAGTATCACTAAAGAAAGTTATTCAATTTAAAAATAAGTGCATTTTAATTTTTAGTAATTACTAAAATACTTAATAATAAATACGATTGTATAGATGATATAATGAAACAATAAACTATATTAGTATAATTATTATCAAAATAATTATAATATTTGAGCAGAAAAATATTTAAGTCAATGTAAATTCAGTTTTGGAGTATAAATAATTATGAAGAATTATAGCAACAACCAAATAAATACACCATGATAATTTTTTTTAATGCAGTAAACATTACAATAATACATAAAAGATAAGCGATTATATATGAACACAATAATACATCATTTGTTTATAACATGCTTTGAAGTTTTGTTGTAAAAAATATTTATCAAGGCTTAAGATTATTATTTTTGAAAAAGAAACAGAATTAGAATGAACTAGTCAACTTGAAGGAATAGTTTTATGATTCCAATTATCAATGGAAAGTTGATTTTTAAAAATCAATAACAAAATAAAGGTCAATTTTTTTTTTTATACCTCAAACGTTTCGAATAGTATTTGAGAAAAACTTTAATTTTGAAGTGTAAGCATCAGTAAATTTTCTATCTCACAAGATTAAAAATTATAATACATATTAAGAGGGCCATGTTCAGCATTAGGCCTTAAAAATTTAAGTTCTTTACTATCCACCAGATTAATCTGGTTACTGATTACTTTTCTAAAATATTGGAGACTATGTTCCAAATATCTTGGTTTTTGGAACTGAAGATGTGATACAAAATTACTGCCTTAATATCGAATTTATAAACAACCAGAAAGAAAAGAAGTTTTCAGTTTCTGATACAAAGGAGTAATGGTAAAAATTAAATAACAAATAATTAATAATACTCACAGTTGAATGCCTCCAAAATCGTATGAGATCATGTATGTCTGTACTAGGAGCGTAAAGGAGGAAGTCCCGCCACTCATTGTAGCTGATTTCGAGGCTTCCGTCTTGGTCCATCCTGTAATCAAAGGGAAAATCAAGTTTGATTTATAGCAAAAACAAAGGATCAATGCCCTCATATAATCTTGTTATTTAAAAATTGATTTGATGTTTAAAAATAATAATCGGAATATTTGGTCTGAGTTCAGTTAATTTAGCCATTTTACTGTGTTATGGTATTAAAAGTCAGTATTCAGAACCAAGGAGTTGAGAAAAGAAAGGTAGCATTCTTCAAGATCTTCAGATTTGGGGATTTCCAGGAAAGAAGTAGCTTAGGCCTAAGACACAAATAATCAAAGCAGATCTTAGTGATGCTACTGCCAAGACCAAACGTGTGTTGTGGATAATCTGTCTGAAGTGATCTACCGAAAAAAAAGACAGCAGATCTATGGAAGTTGGCTGGGTCCATGGATGGAAATTTCATGCGAAGTTCTATGTTATTGCTGAAGTTCTGCATGTTAAAATACCTTTAAAAGATGGAAGAAGTCAGAAAACCCACTAAAAGGTATAATTAGCATAAGCTACGATTATATTCACTAATAGGAGAGAGGCTTTAGAGAATCTATAATCGTTGAATGTTTGAAAGTAGAGTGATGTAGAAAATTCTGCACCAAAAACTGTGTTTTAAAGTATTTATCTATCAATATGTATACATAATGAAGTTAAAGAGATGTGACAAGTGCTTTCGGGTGTTTCCTTTATAAAGTTGTCAAGAGTTAGTTGAATACCACTTATTTTTTTCTTTTCTTGATAAAGATTTCTATAACATGCTGTGTCTTTCTCAATTGCCCAACATACTTGAAATTTACATTTTCTATGGGGATCAAATTCTTTCATGATAGTAAAAAATTTGGCAAGATGCATATTTTTATTTGATTTCCAAATGACCAGAAGCAATTCTTTATTTTTTCCCTTTCAATGCTCAGGAATTTTCTGCTTGGTAAACCAACAATGGCTTCAATTCTAAATCACCAGCTCATTCCCAGCAAGAAGTAATGCCAATCAGTTTTTGGAAGGCTTATGTCCAGGAGCAACTGATTCTCCCTTCGATAAAAATGAAGAATTAAGCATTTTTTTCCAAAAGAAAGCCATCTCATCTGGATTGAATATTTGACTAGGAACATATTCTTCACCTTCAATAATTTTGGATAGTAAGGAAATACATTTTTTTGGAGCATTTTTTTTATATCAACAGAAAAATAAAAAAGTTTTGTTCCAAATTTTTACCTTCCCTGGTCTTAAAATTGTTTTCTGAAATTCATAAACACTAGTGATAACTTGAACACCAGTCCACCAACCTACTCAAATTCGGAAGACATAAGAAGGATGTTAAGTCAAAGTTCTGTGATACACTGCACCAGATTTTTTTTCTTTTTTTATCACAAGAGTAAATATCATAAATAAAATCTTTTTCTGAATCTTTTTCGGATAATCATAAGTACGGTTATTTATTAGTGAAATGTATCTAGAGAATAAGTAATATATTAGCAAACAGAATGACTAGAGATACATATATAACCCCACATTACGTTGACTTCAAATGGGTTATTAGAGCTCAGCTTCCCTCTTATATCCTGAAATTTAAATCCTTCATTGTATTCTGTCCTGTAAGGTACTATCTATCTAACTTCTACTCTCTTCTTATATCAATGATATTTTATACTATAATATCATTTGAAGTTGATTAATTTTTTTAAATATGAATCCTAAAAGAGTTGTTTAAGTTCAATAGAACCTGAAGTAAACCTTTTTCAAAAAACGTGATTTCATATAAAATGTATAGAAAAATCAGTATAGTCAGAGAATATATTTCAGGAAATCTAAATCTCAGGGATGTACAGATGTCTATTAGCACTCAAATTAAGGTTACCTTAATAAGCTGTAAAGGAGTTTATGAGGTTTATTTTCGTAAGAGTTGACATTTGGCAAAATAAATTCACACAAATGTTGATTTATAGTTGTTTAGACAAAACTTTTGATTTATGAAAAAGTATATTTCAGGAACAATTAGACGAACAGATGTCTGCCAGCATTCAAGTTAAAGCTAGTTCAATGTACTACCATAAAGCAGTTTGTGACATTTATCTTTGTGGGATTAGTAGTTTTCATGTTTGCAAAAATAAATTGATTTCTAGTCATTCAGACAAAATTTCATAAGCAAATATCAAAACATCTACTACCCCTACGAAGATAAATGTTATTAACTACTTTATTTATAATCTTAAAATTCTTTCTTGAGACTGGCAATTTTTTAATAAATAATTCAAAAACACTATCCAAATTATAGTCTCAAAACATTTATTTCATTTACACGTCCAACGTTTCGGCCAATTCGGCCATCTTCAGGGACAATCTACTTAATTTACTATGAGACATATCATTTAACCATTTTAAAAAACTCCATACAGGCTATTCTGCCCAGGTCAAAACATTTGTATCTAATATGTCAAAAATACATTAAAAATTACAGTCAAATTATTTCTCTTTTACCACTATTTATACACTTTTATTACTCTATTTAGTAATAAAAGTGTATAAATGGTGGTAAAAGTATACCCCTTACTTTGTCACAAATAAAATCATACATAAAGGCCTTAATGTTCCCTAGGTAACTGATCTATTCCGAACCAGATATCACTCCTTCCATTATAAACTCCCTAACCACTCAAACACCCTAGTTTCTAGCCTTGCATCCTCTTCCATTCCTGACAATCCTCTGAGGTGCCTGAAAAGAAGATGGCCACAAGACCAGCTAATCTAAAGTGTCATTAGAGTGCTACCAATGGGTAGTTGCTCTACACGCCTGCAACACTCCATTCTAACTAAGATCATATTTACTAAATGTATTATGTAATATATAGTTGTAAATTTCAATAAAGTTATAAAATAAAAAATTAAAGTTTCAATACAATTTATATTTCATTATAAGTCTAATGTTTCGGTAAATTCGGCCATCCTCAAGGACGATCATAATATAATTTTAAAACCACATCAATTTTTAAAAAATGTATGCAGGCTATTTTGCCCAGGTCATTAATTTCAGTCTACAATTGCCCTATTTTGTTAATTCAACATATCAAATTAAAATGAAAATTAAAACTTTTAACCTCAGTCAACCTTCACTACTATAATTTATCACAACAATGTTTGTAACCTTCCAACAATATATTAAAAATACTGTTGTGATAAATAATAGTAGTGAAGATTGACTGACGTTAAAAGTTTTAATTTAATATGTTTAATTAAGAAAATAGGATAATTGTGGACTGAAATTAATGATCTGGGAAAAATAGTCTGCATAAAGTTTCTTAAAATTGATGTGGTTCTAAAATTGTATTATGATCGTCCTTGAGGATGGCCGAATTTGCCGAAATATAAAACTTATAATGAAATCTAAATTGTTTTGAAACTAAAATTGGATAAAATTAATTTTATTTAACAATCTACAATTTTTTAATTCCTTTGAAAAATGGTATTAGAGGGTTACATACAACGCTAAAAACTAATGTGAATTGCTGTATAGTAAGATGGTCAAGGTTGCGGTAAACAAAAATAGTTTACAACTATTAAAATAAATAGTTGTAAACTATTTTTGTTTCTCCTTTGACCGCAACCCTGACAATCTTTCTATACTTCAATTTTTACGGTCAACTATATATACATATATAATGTGAATTGCCTTTTCTTAAATAAAAAAAATTGTTGACCTACTTTACTGAAATGATTTTATTATTGTCATTGTGAACATTATCATTATGCTTTATTAATTTTTAGTGAATAAAAAAAAAAAAATCATTCAATAGAATCATTAATATTTTTTTCTTATTCTTCAGAAAGAGACAAATCGATTGACATATAATAACCATGAAAAGAATGTATACTTTCTGAGCTACGCACTAAAATACTTCATCTTTTTAATAACTTTTTTTTATTGAAAAAAATCGAGCCAATCTATAAATCCTGAAAGGATGATTGGTATGGCAGTGGATAATGTATGAGGATTTTTATATATTGACTTGAAATTTACCATAATTTTGAAATCATATGTAGTTTTTTTTAGACTTTTTTTTTTTTGAATTAATAAAGAAATTTTGTTATCACTAAGCCATAATAATGAAATGTCATAAAACTCCAATAGTGATGATAAGCAAACAATTTTTACAGATGTTTTATCAAAGTGAATAGAAATATCACATTAAGTGTTTTCAAATGACAATAACAAGAAAAATTGCATAATAATGTTTATTGAGGCACTCACATATCAAACTGCCTGCTTAGAAATGCATTAACTATTTTAATATTTCAATATGCTATATTGATTATTTACTTTTATTAATTAAAGTAAAATGTTTGTAACATCCTAACTATGAGATTATGCAAACCCAAATTAAATAGAGAGTGAGTAAAACCATATTTATGTATCCTGTATTTCACAACCATTCTAGAAAAAATATTTGTATCATAATAGAACAATTCTATATAAATAACCCTGTCAGTCATTCATTTGATAAATAGTTACCCATTTTTAAAATATTTAATAACAATTAAAATAGTATGTGTTAATTCAAATTTTAAAATTATTAAATAACCATTAAAAATAACAGATTAAAAGACGCGACAAACACTTATTCCACCATGTCACATTAATGACCATCTCAACACATAAAATGCTCAGATTTCACACAAAGTCAAAATTTTTATGAAATTTTAATACAACCAACAACTTTAGAAAATAATATATATTGATTTGTTGCCAGTGCTATTAGGCAAGGTGTAAATTGATACATTCCTTCTCAAGAGCCAACCACCATGAAGAGAAATAAATTTGTTTATTACACAATCATGAAGGCAGTTAAAACCCCTCCCTAGCTACTGACACAGTTTAAAATAAATATATCATTTTTGGTGAACCATTTCAAATAAATTTCCAACACTAAGGGATATATTTAAGCCTAAAGGATATTTATTGCTGGTGACAGGGATGAAACAATAATTGATACTGTTAACCAAATGTATGTTTCTATGTTTTTCTTTAAAATTTTAAATTGAAGGAAACAATTTTCTCAGCTTTAGCCTCCACCATCCACAATATAATCGCCATACCAGAGTAACATGTTTATGATACTATTACTCGTTAAAAGGAATGGGTAGTTGAAGAAAGTTTTAAGAAGTATAAAATAAACACAATTGCTATATACAGGGTGTAACATGATAAAGTCGACAAACTCCGAGTGGTGATTCTATAACTCTATAGAGTATTTTTTTTACTTCTATATAAGTAAAACAAAAAATGTCTGCCTGACCCATACCCGATTCTCAATAATAAGGGCAGAATCTCAGTTCTGTATTTTTGCAACACCACTTTTCTTCATAAAAGTAGCCATATCTCCTAAGCTATTGTTCCTACAACAAAATTAGAACAATTGTTGAAAAGCTCATAATATTTGCTTTAAGGGTAATGGTTACACAATATCCTTTTTACATTTTAAAAAAAAATGTAGCATTCTAAATTTTGGAAAATTGTATTTTTATCATACAGAAATCAATTTTCTAGCCTGAGATTTGTAAATTTCACAATATTGTGGCCAACACATGGTTTTAAAAACAAAAAATCGATTGCGTAACATATGTTTTTGTTGTGTTAAAAAGCAGATGTTCTCTTTTGTTTTTCATATTGTGAAAAATAAATAATACATCTTTGAGCCCCTTTGTGTGCACACACATCGGCTGACATATTTCATCAATCTACTTAGTCTTAGTAGCCAGCAGTCGACCATCTTCGCCAGCTTAACCATTTTTATTATTGTAGGTGGACTATGTTGACTCATCCTCCAAGAGGATAAGGCAGGCAGACGTACTTCTTTTCAGAATCTACCTTCACAAGGACATAACCTACCCACTGCATAGACCCCTTCAATTACCCACGGTGATATAAACATTTTTTTTCTCTCTTTTGTTCAACTTACTTTAATTTTTGTAATAGTTTTAAGTTTTTTTTTTTTCTAGTTTACTTGTTTGAATATTTTGTTTTACATTTTATTATGTTCAATTACTCAAAATACAACAATAACAAAGTTCGGCTATTAATTTATTTTATTTTTAATACTGTTCACGGTTGGGCTAGTAAAGATTCCTTTTTAACCCCAACCTGCAGTAACATTTTGGTCCTACCCGGGTCGGATATTTTTCTTATTACTTTTTTTTTTCTCATGATCCTCTGGTTGTCGATATTTGCTATTGTACATTTTATTTCATCTTTTTTCTTTAATTATCTTTTATAGAAAAAAAAAATTATTTTGTAAGGTGCTCCATTCCGCCATTAATTAATTCAGTTTTTATCGCCCTCTCTCATCACTTATTATCTTTCTCATTTATATCATTCACCAAAACGACAAAGAAAATACCAGAGGATATTAAAATTCAATTTGAAATACTCAAAGAGAAATTAAACTGTTATGCAACCCAGATTAAAACTTTTGTTTCGTAAGGGCGTGGTACTGCAAAACAACATGAAAAATTATTCCTATTCAAAGGAATGTATTTAGAACTAAAACCTTGTTTCATTTCCTTCAGCGAGACTTATGAAGAAGAACTGAGAAATGAAGGTAAATTCCCTTAAAGAACTGTGGTTAGTATTAAATGTTTCAGACCTCTTTCCAACCTATGAAGATCACTCCCTCTTTAAAACCGTGCAGGATTATTATTATGAGGGATACGCAATTTACCAAAATTATATTAACCCCACTTCTGTTGCCACTACTTCTTCAGTAGGCAGAACTTTCCACACTGCTAGAATTGATGAAAGTTGGGTTGTCAGAGCCAGATTGCCCCAAATAAATTTACCTGATTTTAGCAGTGATTCAACTTGCCTTTATTCCGTGATACATTCAGTCCCCTCATTCACAATGAGCCACCTTTATCTGACACGGAATTTCTTTTTCTGACTTCTTGCCTTAAAGGTACTGCAGGCTATCGTTGTCCCAAAGATAACTGACATTGAGGAAGTTGATGCAGTGAAAATAACATCTGAAGAGGACGATTATGTGGAGAGGCATTATCAAAAAACTCATTACAGGCAAGGTTTTGGTCGATATGTCCTATCTCTTCCCATGAAAGAAAACATATCTTTCCTACAAAACCCAGAGGACCAAGCACTAAAACGCTTATATAATCTGGAAAATAAATTAAAGAAAAATCCATTGTTAAAAAGCAATAACATCACTTCATGAGGGACTATCTTGACCTCAGTCACTTGCGCTTAGTGCCTCCAGGAGTAACCACCCGTTATACAATACCTCACCATCCTGTTTTTAAGGAACAAGATGGAAAAGTCAAAATCAGAGTAGTGTTCAATGCATTATGAAGGACTGCAACAGGATCATTAAATGACTGTATGTCAGGCCCAAACTACAGAATGACATATCAAAAATTATTTCCCAATTTAGGACACACCGTATATATATAAGTATAGCTTTCACCACTGACATAGTGAAGATTCTTATGCATCCTCCGGATAGGAAGTACCAACACATTTTAAGGAGATTTGACTCATCAGAGGATGTACAGAAATATGAGCTTTGTACTGTCACCTATGGTGAGGGTCTGTCTGCATTCCATGCCCAAAGAACCATCATTCAACATGTTAAAAATAATGGGCAACATTACCCTCAAGCTTCAAGAGCTCTGTTAGAGGATACTTATGTCGACGACATTGCGATGGGCACAGCGACAATAGAAGAACCCATTCTTTTACAAAGAGAAATCATCAAGCTCATTACCAGTGAAGGGTTCAAATTAAGCAAATGGGCCAGTAACAGTTCTAAATTGGGGAATCAATTAGAGGAAGTTCAGTGCCAAACCACAACAGTAGCTTTGTCCTTCCCAGAAGAACCCATGGTTAAGTTATTGGGAATGCAATGGATCCTAAGCAGTGATGTCTTCACATATGATCACGCCACCTCAACGAATCTGCACTAAGAAGGCAATCCTCTCCGCAATTGCTCGAAATTATGCCCGCTCAGCTTTCTATCACCTACAGTTTTGTTTACCAAAACAATATTACAAGATGCCTGGAAATCTTCATGTGATTGGGATAAGCCTGTGCCGTCACAACTTCATCTTAGATGGCTCAAACTTCTGGAACACTTTCAAGACATCTCAACTGTCTCATTCCCATTTCTCGCTGTATTATTCCCATTGGGAGCATCCCTTACATGATTGTGGGTTTCTGTGATGCTTTCCAAAGGAACTATTCTGCAGTGATTTATATTTTGACATCCATTGATGAGGTCAACTGGACATACCTTCTAAAGGCAAAAACAAAACTCGCTCCTATCAAATTAATGACGATCCCTCGGCTGCTCTTTTATTATGCAGCTTATTTAAATCCTGCCACAAGGTCATAACCTGGCTCAAACTGAGGGAAGCTCATTTCTTTACAGATTCACCTTTATTATTAGGATGGCTGAGGACAACTACTGAGTGTATGAACACATTTGTAGCTCACTACATAGTCCAACTACTGGAAATCGCAAACTGTTCCCAATGGGGCCAAGTCAAATCAGAAGATAATCCTGCAGACTGCAGCACTAGAGGGCTTCTACCATTAGAATTGATAAAACACCACTCAAGGTGGAACGGTCCTGCATGGTTGAAAGACTTGAAGGACAAATGGCCCGATTCTTTCATCTAGGAAGTATATCTATCAGAGATCAAGTTTAACTGACATTGAGCTTGACCTCTTGACCAATGATCCTGACAGAACACCTGACAGACCAATGACTCCAGAACACTTCTTACTTAGGAGACCACTTCTTGCAACACCAGACGAAGTAGTTGTGAACATGAACATCAAAATATTGAAGTGATGGCAGTTAGTGAAGTAAATCTCTTAACACTTCTGGCAAAGATGGAGAATGGAGTACTTGCATCAGCTGCAACAAAGGAGGAAATGACAAATACTAAGAACAAACCTAAACGTTGGCGACCTCGTAATCATAAAGGACAGGGTACATTTTTCAAGACTTGGCCTCTCGGAAGAATCATCACCAGACATCCTGGGCAAGATGACATCATGAGAGTGGCTACTATAAAAACAAAAACTGGAAAATATCAGCGACCAATTACGAAACTGGTTCCCTTAACCCTCTTCAATGCCAATTTAAAATTTTAACCAATTTTAGGCGGGCAGAATGTTGGGGCCAACACATGGTTTTAAAAATAAAAAATCAATTGTGTAACATATGTTTTTGTTGTGTTAAAAAGCAGATGTTCTCTTTTGTTTTTTATATTGTGAAAAAAAAAAACAATACATCTTTGAGCCTCTTTGTGTGCACACACATCGGCTGACATATTTCATCAATCTACTTAGTCTTAGTAGCCAGCGGTTGACCATCTTCGCCAGCTTAACCATTTTTGTTACTGTAGGTGGACTACGTTGACTCATCCTCCAAGAGGATAAGGCGGGCAGATGTACCTCTTTTCAGAATCTACCCTTATGAGGACATAACCTACCAACAGCAGGGGCCTCATCAATCACTCACGGTGATATTAAGACATTTTTTTTCTCTTTTGTTCAACTTAATTTAATTTTTGAAATAGTTTTAAGTTGGGTTAAGTTCCTTTTTTTATTTTTCTAGTTTATATATTTGAATATTTTGTTTTTCAGTTTATTATGTTCAATTATTTAAAATAAAAAAATAACAAAATTCGGCTATTCATTTATTTTATTTTTAATGCTCTTCGCGGTTGAGCTAGTAAAGGTTCCTTTTTGAACCTCTACCCACCATAACACACGAAAACTTTCCCTTTTAGTAATCTTTCGAACAGCATACTCACTTTTGTGATTACCTTTTAATTTGTAATGTAATATAAAATAGAATGTAAAATAAAAAAGTAGATAAGGAATGAAGAGGACTGTGAGCTGTGATTCAATACAGTGCTTTCGACAATAGTAAAATGACAGTAGGCGAATTTAATTGCAATCTTGAAATTTGTTTAAAGTAGAAAGAAAATTTTAAGGAGCTAACTAAAAGGAGAAGTTGTTGAAAAATTCACAAAGCTCAGGCTAGAAAATTCATTTCTGAAAGATAAAAATAAAAAAATTTTAAATTTTACATTTTTTTAAAAGTTTGATCATATAACCATATTAAAAATTATTTTAAGATATAGTTTAACAAGTATTCTTAAAACAAATGTAATAAGCTTTCCAATGATAGATTTAATTTTACTGTAGGAACATTAAGTTATTCAGAAAAAAAAACAAACACAAAAACTGAGATTCTGCCCTTATGATTGAGAATCGGACATGGGTCAGGCAGACTATTTTTTGTTATACTTGGGGTGGGGAATCACCAACTGGAGTTTGTCGACTTTATCCTGTTACACCCTGTATAAGACTTGCTAAGAAGGGTATAGATGTGAAATTTTCAATTTCTTGATCATGCGAAAATCAGTACTGTGATTTAGATATAGCTATCATTAACAATTAATACAACTATTTTTTATTACAGTTCAGAATATTATTATAGCTTTACATGTGTTCTATTGCCAACTTTAGCTTACTCTATAAATAAAAAAATTGCTAATGTTATCCCGAACACTCTGGTTATAGTTAAAAATATTATCTGAAACCCCATGATTTAATGAATATAAAATTAATTTTTATCTTGTTATAACCAATATTTCAGGTTTAGTAAATAAATTAAATCGACAATCCTCATAATTTGTGTAAATGAATATACCTTGAACAAGAGAGTAACATCACAAGCTTATGAGACAAATGACACTATAGGAGAAATCATGGACACTGTTCATAAACCAATATTTCGTAAAACTATACTAATGACACCTACTGCTACCAAAGACATAACAACAGATAATACCACAGACTATTATCAAAAACATACCAATATCATGCCAGAATAAATTCCCATCATACGATTACATGCTGGATAACAGACACTTAAACTCAACACAATTTTAACATAGTTTTGGGACATAATTAGATTTATGGAAATGCCAACGTTTGCTAGACAGATGAACCACGCCCGAGGACATTATACACATCATGCGGATTCATAATATACTTACAACTGAAATAATCTCATTTAAGTTGATCCAGGCTAAAACAGCAAATGTAACAGTTGCACATTTCCACATTAAGAATAGCTGTCTCTCTGTATGGAAATTTAAGTAAAACAACAATGATTTTAGACTAATTTCATCTTAGCTTAAAAAAAAAAAAAAAAAAAAGAAGAAGAAATATTGAACGAGATAACATACTGTAATAAATTAATTTCTAAAATATTCCATTATGAATTATGGCATATAATATTAACTAAACTGTTATATTTGATAGGTTATTGCTTATAAGTTGATGAGCTATAAGTTCCTATTATAACTAGTTAATAATAGACTAGCAACAGGACTTCAATAAAATGAGCATCAAAGTTAATTAGCCAAATCAGGCGAAAACAAGAAAAGAACTTGAGGTAACTAAGGCTACCAAGGACGGCAGGTATGGCAGGTTTCACACCGTTTTTTCGATTTTAGCTATTCTTGAAATATTACTCGATTTGACTATTGTAAGTCTCAGCATACCCTTTAAAGTAAATGTTTCAAAAATGATACAGAACCGTCCCTAAATAGGAGTTTTAGGGAGGTTGATCAGCTGGGAAAGATTGTCTTCAAATATTTTGGTGTTATGATCTCTTACTTCATTGTGACTTGTACATCAACCAACATACTCGCTGTAAATGTCTGTTTCAAAGGTAAGATAAGTAAGGCTATCATAGGGGGCAGGAATGGTGGGTTTCAGCTGTTTTTTTCTTCAAGAAAATTACAGGGTTAATATGCATAAGTGTCCTGTAAATACTTTAGTTCCAGTCTATCAATAAGAACTATTTGGCTTTAAAAACTATATTTTCTCTGTCAAGTTGCTAAGTGCTAAGGACAAATTTCAATTGCGTTTACTAGTCCTGGAGATGGCAAGTAAAAAGTTGACTTATTGAGGACAGTATGACTGTTTTGGGTCAAAAAATGGATTTTTTATTTTCTTCTGAAGTTAGATTGTTTCCTGAAAGTATTAAGATCAGTCTAACGACCATCCCTTTCTAATCACTAGAAATGATTCTAGAAGCTTTATGAGCTAGGTTTTGTAAATTAATTTGATGCTGATTCTCAAGCTAAATAATGTGGGAATCATTAGTAACTTCATTATTTTTTAAATATTATGAGAAATATATTCTTATCATTGTTATTGAAGAAAAAGGATCAATGGATAATAATTTTGTAAAGTGGTTTGTTAAATAATTTTTAAAAAACTTGGCACGAAACTAGGAGCCTTATCGCCTTTTCTTGGCGTCTGATGTAAAGAAACATTCTTCATTTTTCATTACATAATTTTCCTAAACTATTCGTTCTATCAGGCTATTTTTTTTTTAAATTTATTTAGAATAAGTTTATCTAAAAATTGTTTTTATAAAACACTAATGAATTTGACATTTATCGTATTTAACAAACTAAAATTGGCAAAATGATCCTGAGAATCTTTATGTGAAATAGAATGCAAGGATCTATACCTTGTTTGTTAAATGGCCTGTGTTATTAGAGGGATCTTTTACTAAGGTAAATCTTGACCTTTAAACTTATGGGGACTAACAGGGTAACAAACTAATGAGGATTTACAGACTAATTACTACTTTGTGACTACTATTAAGAACTAAATTAATCATATGAGACAATGGTTGGAGTTGCGGTCACTGAAGAACACTAATACAATAAAATAAAACTTAGTTTATTATTTCCAACATATGTATTGGCCAGAATTTCAGGTCTTCATCAGTGCGTCTGGAGCCAGGTTCCAACTACAGATAAAATGGAGTGGTTTTATTTAGTTTTGGCGAAGACCTGAAATTCTGGCCAAAATGTTGGTACTGATAAAAATTGGTTGAATTTATTTAATTCCAACATATAATCAAAACAATTTTGAGTCATACACAATAAATGCTTAATTATGATCATAACTCTTCAACTGGAAAAATCAAGAATTGCAGTAGCTGAAAATCTTCCCAGCTCAACACCGAAAATTTCGAGAAAAAAATATATAAATCAGTTAAGAACTTTTGGAGATCTTAGGTAAGTAACAAACAGACATTACATTTTTATTTATATAGATTAACAAAAGAGATTATGACTTCTCACCTCTGTAACAACTTTTTGGCTTCATTCATTTCAACATCAACACCAAGTTCCTTAAAAGCCATTATCAACTCCTCAAGATCCACCTTCCCTAAAAAAAAAATGGAAAGAACAAATTAATTACAGAATGAGATGGCTCCAGTAAACAATTAATTAATCAAACAGGTCAAATAAATAGTATATTTAAATAATGAATAGCTGGTACTAATCAATAAAAATAAAATAATTAATTTAGTAATAATAATAAAATAAGTAGCTTGAGATTATTTTAAATTTACTCAAATTATTGTTTCCCTGGATCTACATGTTTACCAGTTGCCACAAATCAAAAACTTGTACAAATGATTTGTAAACAAAGGAAGAAACAAACATCAGTATCCATACGCTTGTTATGTTTTTTTTTAATTTTTCCGGCTATTTCATTTGACTTACTCTGTTTTCATTATAAAAAGGAACAAAATAAAGATAGTTGAAATGAAAGGAAATGTAAATATCAACAATGTAAGTTGTAGATGATAAAAATTCATATAAATAGTACTGCATAAGCTATAAATTCAACCTTTGTCCTAGAATTTTCATAAGAAACTTTTTAATTTAATTACCTAGATACATAACGTCTTCATAAATACATTTGCGCTATGCTAAGTCGAAAATAAATTGCTAAAGTTAATTAACAAAATTTGGGGAGATTCTTTAATTAATTAAAACACGGAGAGCACAAATATTCACATGGCAGCTCTAAAATAAAGCAAACAGAAAACAAACATGTGGATGCAGCACAAGCCCCCTATGATTTGTAGACCATAAAACTGACACCTGACGGTCGGCCGCAAATTCAGGTCAATTTGTACCGGTCAATCCAAATAATCCAAACACAAACTTACGCATGAATTTGCCATTGATTGGCATTTCTATTGCACCTTTAGGTATATCTCAGCCCTACAAGATTTTCTAAATTTCATTATTACTATTTACTCTAAAGAAAACATTGGGCATATCTAAATTAATGATTACGAACAATCAACTTTATAACTAAACGCATCCAGTATTTAAAGGGATGAATTGGTGAACGAATTAAAATATTAACAGAATTATCAAAACTGATTGAAGGAAGATGATGGTCCAAGTGCATTCAAAAAAGGTATAAAAATAGCATAACAGTAGAATGTTAATTTTACTATTTTACAGTCATCATTATCCTTATTATAAGTTATATATATACTTTTATTTAATTATTGTACTCTCTAGACTGTATATACACTCTCCTATTTATATATTTTATTACATTTATGTTACCACATTATTCCCTCACATATTCACATTCATTGTTACGACCACAAATGTATGTTAAGAATATGCCTGTTACAGGAATGTCCATTAAAGATGTTCCCACTCTTTTTCTACTCCCACTCTGCATCTCTTTGTCCGAATTCCGAATATATTAGTAAATAAACAGGCGAACCCTAATAGATGGAAACTGTTCATAGTAAGAAACATGCTGTATATATTAAAAAATAACTTTTTCAGTATTATTATTTGTCAATTTAACATTTACCATTAATCTATATGTTATAGTCAGATACACTGAAAATAAAAAATTACATTTTTTTGACAGATGGTACAACAAA
This sequence comes from Halyomorpha halys, assembly GCF_000696795.3. Classification (NCBI taxonomy): domain Eukaryota; kingdom Metazoa; phylum Arthropoda; class Insecta; order Hemiptera; family Pentatomidae; genus Halyomorpha; species Halyomorpha halys. Next base: position 995,482 of record NW_027107648.1, on the reverse strand, counting down.
ACTACTCAAAAAATCCTTAAAATAAAATTATTAACAATTTAGCAACATACATATGAAAAAAAGTATTAATTTATTGTATAAGTCAGGGATAAACCAATGATTTTTATTTTATATAAAGATAGTAGCAAGGTTTTTTAATAGGCTAATATTGAATTTAAAAAATGTAAAATTAAACAATAACAATTCATGAGTAATTTTATGTTCAAATATCTATTCCATCATTTATAAATGTTCACTGTAAGAGTGATATACACATAGACCGAAAAATAATGAAAATATTTTTATGAAATGGCTTAGCTGACAGTAACACATTGTTAAATATATTTTAAAAAAATAAAAAACTTTTATTAGCCATTTCATAATAAGTATAATGTAAATAGTTACATACAAAATTAAGTTTATTTAAACAATTCTAATTAGGGATTTTGTTTTTAGGAAGTTTGATAAATTTATTTCTATCAATTTTGGAAGTTAAAAAACTTCCAAAGATGAATATAAATTATTCTATATTTTTCTTTCTAGTTGTACAAAGTTTCAGGACAATTGTCCCATATTCATGCACCTTAATAATCCTACAAATAATAATTAATTTTAAACAACAATTCTCATCCATTATAATCATATATGTATGTATATTTGTAGTTTTTTTTTTTTGGAGAGAAATACTTTATTCATCTATGCAGCCTAAATACAACCAATAATTATATTTACCTCATAATTGTCATACTTTCAATTTCACTATCGAAATCATGTCATCCATATAACATGGTTGAAAATTATTTTACACTGTATTGTTTAATTCATTATCCTTCACGAAACGAAGAAAAATATAGAATAATTTATATTCATCTTGGTAAGTTTTTAAACCTCAAAAAGTTTTAGAAATTCTAATTAATTAAACATTAATAAGAATTTTTCAAGAATATTAGCCTTAACATGCAGGTGTGCATATCCAGATTAAAGAAAGAATTATAAGGTATTAGTTCAACTGGATGAGGGTGAAGGGACTTGGTAAGTTTTAAGATTCAGAAAAACAAGATTGGCAGATCTGAGGGTCGGGGCAAATAATAAATCATAAATTATATCAAAAGTCAGTTGATTTTAGTAAGAGCGTGCAAAAGTGTGGAAATTTTGTCCAAGAGGAATCAAGAAATAATAAAAGGTTTGGCTTTTAATATGGAAAAGTAGAGATATTCCCCAATGAAAATCTATATGGACAAAAATGGGCAGCTTGAGAAATGATATCATTTGCAGTCATCCAGAACAAGACTATATAACAAGTTATGTTATAATAATTGCAATAGTTTGAACTCTATCAGAACATTAAACAAGCAATTGATAATTAAAAAAATATATTAAAATTTACAAAATCAAATTTAAATTATATATCACTTAAAAGTAATGGTAATGATAAAACCAAATAAATTAAGGAGTAATACTGACATCCAATATTCATTTAGACTTAATTAAGAATTGAGGTAGATAATATGTTATATGAATATCTCAAAAAAAGTTATCAATAATAAATTTTTTTTTACCATTTAATGACCAATTATACTTGTTTAGGATTACAATTTTAATTATTACACTTCATCAATTATGTTAACTTGAGTTGGAGAAAGCAAAATTTAACTCACTCCCTTTAGGTACCTAATGCCAATAGGCAAGCCAACTAAATTAAATTAATCAATTAATGTACATTCTAGTTAAAACTTAAAAATTACTAAAAATAAATAAATGAGGATGCACAGTAAAATATATATTTAAATTTTAGAGATAATGGATCTTTTCTTAGGAACGTGAGACTTAGAACAAATGTATCTATGCTAATTTCGAAAGAATATTTTTAGTTGTGAAGATAATCAGTAAGATAATTTACTCTTTCCTTGTTCTTATATCAATGCGGAATGGAAAGGAGTCCTTTGACAAATTTACAAGGTAATCAATAATGATTTAATCGGACAAAAAGGCCCATCTAAAAAACTTTTTGGTTTATTTTTATATAGTTTAGTTGAAAATGTAAATCCTCCAATTTGGAAAGTCACAATTCCAAAAATCAATAACCAATCAATATCAATTTATTCCAATGAAATAAAAATTATACTGCAATAACACAGGAAAATACGAATAATCAAGCTAAATATCTCTACATAAAAAATGCAAAATATCAATTTTTAAAAAATGTTTGTATAATTTTAACAATATTTATTTTTTATTTTAATTTATCATCAATATTAACAAAATCACTAAATAACTATAAATATAATTTTGTACAATAATAATTACCTAATGTATAAATCAAAGATAACAGCTAATAGAGTAATAAACAGTTTAAAAATGTAATAAACATATTTGGTAGGCAATAATTTAACTTGGGAACAACAAAAGTAATTGACTTTTTTTATTAGAACCAACCATAAAATGGTAAATCATATTTAAATTTTTTTAAATTCTATTAAGTGTTTTTAAAAAATCAATTTTATTTATTACAATAAAGCATGTACATTTTAATACAATAAATATAAACAAAGGACATTACTAAAAGATATTTTTACAATAAAATTGCAAATATTTTGAAAAAGAGGCAAATTTATACAGGCTTAAATACTAATCAAATTATAACTCCATATGTCTTTATAGATATTCATACAAATTTAAATTAACTGAGGCAGATAGATTAATATGCAAATGGAATTCTTAACCATAAATACATGAAACCAAATAATAAATATGACCATTTTGTAAAGCAATTGGATACTATTCTAGCAACTTTCAAAATCAATGAAATTTGAAAAAACATCACCACCAAGAAGGAAAATAAGCAAAGTAACAATTTAAGAGAATAATGTAAATTTAATATTATTTTGTGTTTTTTAAAAATTATTTAGCTATTGTATTACTTTTGTTTCTTCCCACCTGTTTTTTTTTTTAATTGAATTTTGATAAATAAACATTTAAGTCCAGAATATGTAAATCTAACTAAATTTAATATATCAATTATTACTAAAATAATAATTGACTAACTGATTTTTATATTAATCAAAAATACATTGCTATAAATGTATATATGAAATCCTACACTATGTGAGGCACAAACTATACTTAAAAATTTCATTTAGGATTCAATATGAAGCAAATAAATAAATGAACGTATATTTGTAAATATACATCCAGTCAGTCTAGTAAACTTGAAAGAAACCTTAAACACGAACAGCCTTGAAGTTTGATAACTTAATGTGATAAGTAACTGACACAGTTTCAAAAGCCATATACACTTCCCAACCTTATTTAACTAATCTAATAAAACAAACTAACTATATTGATTTTATAGTAAGCTCAAGAATAACTGAAGCAACAGTTAGCTTTCTCTGCAGAATAAAAAAGCTGAAAAGTAGGTTATAAAATGCATTTTATGTTAATCAAGGTATTAACTAACTATATATACTTATGTACATACCATCTTTGTTCCTGTCCAAGTGTGAAAATCCAAGTCGGAGGTTTTTCTCATGTTCCCTAACATACTGAATAAATTCTGCCAGTGATATATCGCTACTTTTGTTTGCATCTGCTCTTTCAATGAATGACTGGAAATTTAAGAACAAGCTGTAGGCATAACTTTCTAGAAAGTAGAATGTGACAGTAGTCAGTAGAAAGCTGATAGTATCTAACTAAACAGTTAATACATGGAATGTAACCCATTGTTATGAGGTATAACGTTTAAACCAAAATTGAACTAATCAAGGGAAACTAACAGTTATAAAGGTAACAAAGAATTACCTGGGCATACCTATGGTGGAGACCAAACTCTCTCAAAGCTTCAGACAAATCGTGTATGTCTATTTTACCGTTACCGTCGACGTCGAGCACCTTAAAAAGATTTGCTAATCTTACTTCTTCATCATGAGGTAATTCATCAAAGTAGTGAGGGGCTTTGCCAATTGTCGTGTCAGTAGAGATGGCGATATGTGGCTTAACCACAAGTTTCATGTCGGCAACCATTGGAAATCACTGTACGGGAGAGGATCTAAAATAGAAACAAAGAACTGTGGCTAAACATAACTGGAACACAGACTGTTCTGGCTAGCAGAGGCCGGGGACCTGGGTCAATGGGGACACTGTTTGCTATCAGCGCTATCTGGAGTTTGGCTGGTTGAGTGGTCTACCGCTAGGAAGCGCCATTGTTTCAGCCTAACCCCACTTTCCAACTAAATCTCAAAACAAATATCTATCTACATAATTAACGGAATTAAATAAGAATTATTGATTTTATTTCAATTATTTTCCTTATAATTTTTTTATATTTTTCTTGCTGCATCTAAAAATTTCTTAAATAAAAACAATCAATTAAACAACCATTGGATTATCAAATAATGATTAACATTTTCTAATTTGTAGGCCTATAAATTATTTATTAACTCGTAAGTACTCAAAAGATTAAATTTAATCTTGTATAAGGTGGTTTTAATGGCATATTATTTCAAAAATTAAACTGTTTGGTTGCAATCCTGATTAGAAATTAGCCAATGGCTTGAGTTGAAGTATGGAGCTGCTTGGTAATTATCATAATTTTTTTATTTAAATCAATGGTTCATTAATTCACTTATATAACATTCAAGCATCATTTTAATTCAATTCTTTGAAACTTTCCGGACTGGGTTTGAATAATCCAAGTTATATCTAATTATCCACCATTAGTTTTAATCAGGTATTAAATTTAAGAGTTAATTTTTTGGTCAAATGAAAATGCAATAGTTATTTTTTAATAATAAAAGTTAAATCGTCCCTTGATTTTTAAATAAGTTAATAAGTGAATTTTCACGGTTCAAATTATTTTCTGATTGTTTAGAGATCCACTAGAAGAAAAATTACACAACAAAATATTTGCTGATGAGGAAGGTACTCTGAACGTAAGTGTGAAATTATCCAATTTTTTTTTTTTTTAGATAAAAGTAATTCATATCCATATAAACATCTATCTCAACATACATACATACAACACTCATAAATACAGTGGCTTACCTAGGGAAGGTGGAGGAAGTGGTTCACCACAGGCACCAATTACTATGGATCTACCACAGGAGCTAGTTTATTATTATTATTTGAACAACTTTATTGAAAAAAAAAATGACATTTCTTTTAATCATACAAGAAACTTTATTCATAAGTTAAAAATTATCGGAAATTTGAGAAAGAGGGGGAGGGCCTAAAAAATAAATCCACCCCGGTCCCTAAATGGGGTAGATAAGCCACTCTATCAATAATAATCATTTTTTTTTAATGTCGGGATCTACCTAATTTAATCTTTGGATTTAATACTACCAATTTTAATCTAGTCTCGATAAAATCTTTATACCTGTTGAAACTTTTTTGTTTATGTATTAAGTTAAAAAAATTGCCACTTTCTGATTCAATTTAAAAATATTTTATGAGAAGAAAATACTCAAGCAAAACTCATTTATTTATGCCGACGTTTCGACCTGAATTTCAGGCCTTCATTAGGGCTGAAAAATAAAACAACAACCTTAACAACAGCATTAGCAACCTTAGTTCAGAGACAAAAATATAATAAACAAGCTTGGAAAATTAAATCTGTACCGCTACTGCTAATGAAGAGTCAGAGGTAAAGTACGATCGACCGCCAAATTTTTACCCAGGGTACCCACTTTATGAGGCTGGGTGGACTCCCGAACCCACAGGACTGACTCAACTGTTAGAAGTAACTGATAATAATTATACACCACAGCCAATTTACTGTTATCTACTTAATTTATTGTTATGTATTTTTCCAAGCTTGTTTATTATTATTTTCTTTATATTTTTGTCTCTTAATTAAGGTTGTTATCTCGTTTTTTTTTTTGTCAAACGTCGGCAGAAATAAATACTTTTTTATTTATTTGATACGCCATAACCCCTGATGAAGACCTGAAACTCAGGTCGAAACGTCGGCATAAAATAAATAAATATGGTTTTGTTTATTTATGTTGTTCTTTGCTGACCGCACCCCCGACAAACTTCTCCAATTATTAAATAATTTTTTTGTATATTTAAGACAAATTTATATTTAAAGACTAAAAGCCATACGTTGAATATTTAAGGAAAGACCTTAAATTTAAATAGGCTTGAATATAATTTTATTTTATAAAATAAAATATCCTAATAAAAAAACAAAATAATTATGATTCTTTAAAATAAGATTTCACTTTTCATTATTTAATTTATAGAAGCTTTGTCTAGCTTGTAATGGAACGGCACTGGAGGATTGTATCCATTTTTTGACAAACTTCCCCGCGTATCATGAGAATCGAATCCGATACATGCCAAAAATAAGCAATATTAACCAAAAACAGTTGTATGAATTTCTGTTTGTACCCTCAGGATTAGATCCTAAACTTCTTTTTATATATGTAACACAAAACCTATTGCTTAGAGCTGAATACCTACCGTCCCAATAGAAGGTATAGTTTTTGTTTTGTTTTTTATATTATTAAACATGAAGTGACGTTTTTGTTTTATTCTGACGAACGTAGTTTATATAGACGATCTTTGACTCGCCATTTTTATAAAATTACTACAGTTGATTAATTATTTTATGTATTTTATAGGCTAACTATATTTTACGGGGGTTGCCCCATAAACAAATAAATAAATTATTATTATTATTTAATTCATTTATGTCTGCGGGTTCAATATTTGGCACTCCTTATACTTTGTGACCTTTTTCATTTCAAATAATTATTTTTATAAATATACAATGTGTAATATACATAGTTGTTAAAGGTATACTTGGAGATTTGGAAGTGAATATAAATGGTTGTTCAAATATAATTTTTCTGATGGTCAAATGTTCGAAACGTTAACCAATAAATAAATGAAGAAGATAAATTTAATATAGATTTATTTTTTTATAAATAAAAAAATATTTCACTATTTACGAAAATAAAAATGTTGTATAAAAATACACACGTGGTTTTAATTTAAATCACTATTAGCTCTTAATATCACCATCTTATCAACTCTTACATAAGAGATAACACCGCGTTCTTTATCCGGAAACAGTAAATATTTAGATTTTTTTTTGTAAACTCAGCTTTTCGATGAACGATGACAAACACCAGCCTTATTTTCGTATAGCTACTAGATCTCCGGTTAAACTAAAATTCTTATTCCCTGCCTCTACTTTCACCCATTAATTTCCTTTACTCATCACCTCTTTGGAATTCCACGCTACAGGTAGTTATTACTGTTTCATTCTAGACGCTCAGATAGGTTTGTATCTTTTATTTATCATTTCGTTAACGGAGGTTTTCAAAACGGTATAAATCTGTTACGGTGAAATGTCTGTATAACGGACACGCAGAGAGAAGATGGTTGGATTGAAAGTACATTCTTTTCCCTCGACCATCAGCTCTTGTATAATCTCGAAAAATCACCAATATTGAAGGTTATACAATTGATATAAAATTTTCAACGGTATCAAATTTTGTTCAATCAATAAATATCCTCTAATATTAGTACAAGAGCCAAGATAAAAAAAAGGCAGTTGTTTCACAGAACAGACCCCGCCTTCTGTCGTCACTCACCCAGGACCTGTACCAACGTTTGTAATTTCATTTATTTACCAAGCATTTGTAGGTAGTACTGCCAACCTAAGCTATGAAAATGTAAGAAATCATTTTCGATTCCATACTTAATAATATTGAAATATTGACGAATAATAGCGAAGTAGATTGAATCAGAATAGTTGTTAATTGAATTTTAATTTAGAGATATAAAAAGTATGACCTTATTTGGATATTAGGTGACATTGTTTGTCTTTTAATTTATACAGGCTTCAAACTGAATGTGCTGTCTGTAGAGTTTTATTTGGTAATTGTTCCTTTTTTTTTTCTCTCACATATTCCGATTTATTATCCTGTTATTCAGGTGTTCTTAGTCATGTGCTCACCATGTGTATGAAACAGGCTTGTATACGTACATTTACATTCTGATAAAATAACACCCTGACAAAAAATGAAAGTATCTTCAAATGAACAATGATTTACAGTAAACAATTTTATGGAACTTAATAGGTCAAAGGATATAGAAAATTTATCCAATTAAAAATTTTCTTAAGTAATAATAATAAATTCTCGTGTTTCGAAATCAATTTATTCCCTTATATATATTTTTTCTTTCAGTTTTTGAGGCTTATATTTGTTCATTCGTATTTCTGTTGTGAATTCAGTCTGTTATGCCGAAAAACAGCCAGTTGAACTAGATAGTTCGTTTGGGACGTCGGGGCCTCAAAGCATCACTCAATTAAAAATTAACTATCTAGTTGAAACTATAGTTTAAATGAACTAAACTGTCAAGTTATACGAATATACAATTATACGAATGTAAAAATAGAACGCGGATCGAAGCTTAAGAATAAAACTAAAATCTTTGAAAAGCAAATTAAAACTAATTCGTTGGAGAAGTTTGTCGGGGGGTGCGGTCAGCAAAGAACAACATAAATAAACAAAACCTTATTTATTTATTTTATGCCGACGTTTCGACCTGAGTTTCAGGTCTTCATCAGGGATTGTGGCGTAGAAGGTGGGCTAGCAACTGATTCGACTTACTTTTCTCATTAGTTACGGGATTCCAGGAGGATACTCAAGCAAAACTCATTTATTTATGCCGACGTTTCGACCTGAGTTTCAGGTCTTCATCAGGGATTGTGGCGTAGAAGGTGGGCTAGCAACTGATTCGACTTACTTTTCTCATTAGTTACGGGATTCCAGGAGGTGTGGGTTAAAAGTTGCCTACATATCCCAAAGGCCCAAGAGGAGAAAAACATAACTTATTTCACCCTAATTTTTTATTACTTTGATGAAAACTATTTAATTATGAGTTAAAATTGATGAATCAGCCAAGTATAATTAGGGGAAATAAAAAATGGTGGCTGTTTCAAAACATTTAAACAAATATTTTTTTATCGATATCATTAAAACTATTCACAACAAACACTAAGTATAATTACTAATCAATATTGATGAGTCTGTCAAGTGTAGGTAGGGGGAATAAAAAATGGTGGCTGTTTCAAAACATTATAAAAAACTTACGAGTTATTTACGTTAAATAGTTTTCGAGATATAGCTTTTTTAAAAGCGACATTTCATAAAAATGTTGTATGGGACGTACTGAAAAATCAGTAGTTAGTGAACTTATTTTTTTTTTTT
>NW_027107648.1:979043-985939 GCF_000696795.3 Halyomorpha halys | reverse complement strand
TTATATTCATATGTGAATATCATAAAAACTACTATCCCTACGAAGATAAGTGTCATAAACTACTTTATAGTAAGTTAAATTTCCTTTATTTTGAGTTTTGGCAGACATATCTGTCTTATGGATCTAGAGATATATTTTTTTAAAAATCCATCATTTTATACAAATTAACATTTTGTGAGTTTATTTTGTCAAATATCATAAAAACTACTACTCCTACAAAGGTAAACATTATTAACTATTTTGTAGTAAATTTAACTAGCTTTAATTTGAGTGCAGACGTGCATCTGCACGTCCTATGGTTTTTGAAATAAAGTGTTTAATAAATTAAACTTATTGTCCGAACATCTATAAATCAATTTATTTGAGCAAATATCTTTTAGATTTTCTAGTGTTGTTGGTAGTTTTTAAGATATAGAGCTCCGAACGAAAAATTAATGTATTTTAAGGTTTTGAAACAGGCGCCATTTTTTAATCCCCCTGGCTATACTTGTCAGTCTCATCAATTTTGACTAGTAATTATACATAGTTTTTATTGAAGTAATAAAAAATTGGAGTGAGATAACTGCCTTTTTTTCTTCTCGGCTCTTGTACTATTAGGTTAGCTGTTTTGTTGTCTTTATTTCTTTCTGTCATCGTTTTGAGTATTTATTTCAAATGATTGATGGAAAAGTAATTGTTTTTTTTTTAAATAAATCAATTGGTATCCAAGTTAAGTCCTTATTATTTCATCAAAGTCCAACGTTTCGGCCATCCTCAAGAAGAATCTTAAATATAAATTTACACCTCACGCCCAATTATTTAAATACGGTTTGCCCAGGCTATTCTGCCCAGGTCATTAATTACAAGTCAAATCAACCTATTTTGTCAAAATTTCATTAATTTTTAAACTATTAAATTTTCATATAAACAGTATAATGAGTTTGTTTATATGATAGTTGATAGTGTTAAGTTCAACTAACACTAACGGGGCAGGGATGGCGAACCTATGACCCGTGGGTCAATGTCTGACCCACGCAAGATTTTTAACTGATCCATTCATTGGTTTAAAAATTGATTTTTTATAAACAAATATCTGATAAGAAAGAGCAACAGATTTCTCACTAAATAGTTTATGTTTATACATTTATATATATATATATATATATATATTAATAGATAATACTTCATAAAACATATTTTATGTAATTTTCTTTACTCCTTGTTCATTCAAACACTTAGTGACCAACGAGCGACCGAAACGTCGGGTTGTTGATGATATAATAAAGAGTTGTTACGATTACCATGGTAAGATAAAACACTGGCAATATCTGCGTAGACAAAAGGGATAATGGGGAAAAACAAAAAACACGAGCGATATGTTTAGACGAGTGGGCTTTGCTTTTCTGAAGGGGAATCTTCCGCATGTCCTGGATAGGAGAGTTGTGGCATTACATCGTTAGAGATCATATCTCTTTAATTCTGGTGATACGGTGACCGGAAAGGAAATATCGGACTACCTTGTGTTCTGCCAGGAGTACACCCAAAGACTACGTGGGGTTCGAACTAAATTTTATTTTAATATCACTTTTATATTCCTTTGTGCAGTAATGTAAATAATAGTTGTTAAGGTTAATCATTTAAGTTAAAGTTAAGTCAAGCTATAAGTTCTCATTGTTTTATTAATTGATATGAATTCATTTCTTTCCTTTTTTATTCTGTGTACATATAGTTCTTCTGTTCATTCTTATGCATGTACACTGCTTTCAACTTGTTAATTTTACCTATTTTTTTTTTTTGTTATGATTACTTAATGTTTCTATAATTCAACAGGTGGAAGGTAACAACCTAGGTTTTCTGTTATCTACATGTAAAGGTATTCGCCAGTGGTTATAATTCGATTATTATTTATATAAGGGTATATTGTTTCGGGGTTTTCGTTATTTTGAAGGAAAAAATAACGTGGCGCCTAAGGAGCAATTTATTCTTTATTGTTCTGTCTTTTTTTCCTATTGGCGAGTATACTTATTATTTTATCATTTTTCTTTAACTCACGCCTTCTCCGCAGAGCGTGGGCAAGTATAAACGATATATATATATAACTAAGGATAGATCAAAATTTGCGGTTATAGAGTGTTGAGACTTAATAAGAACACCAATTGATTTATATAAAAAAATAAATAAATAAAGACCAGTCTCTAGAAATTTAGAGGATTATATATAAAATAATAGTTTATTTATAATAATGTTAGTAAATAACAATTTTCTTAGAATATCATAATAATTTTTAAAATAACCAATTTTATCAAACAATTATAGAAATAAATTGAAAACAAAATTTGAAACTCGAAGAATTCCCTGAATTTTAGGCTCACATCAGAGCTATAAAACAAAACCTGATAACAACCTCAATTCAGAGAAACCTTAAACTAAAAACCTCTCGCTTAAACTCTTTTTCTTCTCTCCTTTTCTTCCAGCCATCCAATTGACTAATCGTGTAGGTATTAGGTCTCCACCCATATACCTCGGGCGTCTTCCTTCTGGATCTTCCAAACACTTTATGCTCGACCGCTTATCTTTATGGCTGATCATCATGTAGATCTTCCTCCCAAGTGGTGTATTACTTTTCAGTGAGTGCTTTATTGATCTTTAATGCCGATGGCTCGGTAGGTGGAAGCCGACTATTTTTTACCTACTATTAGTGCAAGAGCCGGAAAGAAAAAAAGACAGTTATCTCACCCCAATTTTTGATTACTTTAATGAAAACTATGTATAATTACCAGTCAAAATTCATGAATCTGCTAATTATAGGTAGAGGGAATATAAATGGCGGCTGTTTCAAAACCTTAAAAGACACTAATTTTTCATTTGGTGCTCTACATCTTAAAAACTACCAACAACACTAGTAAGCCTAAGAGCACATTATTTAAAGAAGAGTAAATTTGCTGAAATATTAGCCCTAAAAGAGCTATTTACGTCCAATAGTTCTCGAGATACAGCTTTTTAAAAAGGAAAATTTCTTAAAAATCTACTGAAAAACTAGTAGTTAATTTATTTTGAGAAATCTATATCTCAGGAACTATATGACGTACAGACGTCTATTAGCACTCAAATTAAAGCTGGTTTAATGAAATATAAAGTGGTCTATGACGTTTATCGTCGTAGGAGTAGTAGTTTTCATGACATATGCTAAAATAAATTGATTTATAGTTGTTCGGACAGTTTTATTTATGAAAAACTTCATTTCAGAAACCATTTGACGTACAGATGTCTGCCAGTGCTCAAATTAAAGCTAGTTAAATTCACTACAAAATAGTTAATAATGTTTAACTTTATAGGACTAGTAGTTTTTATGATATTTGACAAAACAAATTCACAAAATGTTAATTTTTAGTTGTTCGTATAAAATGTTGAATTTTTGAAAAAATATATATCTAGATCCATTGGAAGCTCATATGTCTGCCAACACTTAAAATATAAATTTGGCAAATAAAAATTTGTCCGAACAACTATAAATCAATTTAGATTAGCAAATTTCATGAAAACTTATTTTTAACTTATTATTAAAACTACTTTAAAGCTCATTAAACTAGCTTTAATTTAAGTGCTAATAGACATCTGTACGTCAAATGGTTTTTGAGATATAGATTTTTCAAAATAAATTCACTAACTGCTGATCTTTCAGTATATTCTGTACATTTTTATGAAATGTTGCTTTTTAAAAAGCTATATCTCGAAAACTATTTAACGTAAATAACTCTTTTAGGGTTCATATTTTAGCAAATTTACTCATCTTTAAATGATGTTCTCTTAGGTTTTCTTGTGTTGTTCCTACTTTTTAGAATATAGAGCTCCGAATGAAAAATTAAATTTTTTTATCGTTTTCAAACAGCCGCCATTTTTTATTCCTATACTTGGCAGACTCATTAATTTTGACTATTAATTATACATAGTTTTCATAAAAGTAATCAAAAATTGGGGTGAGATAACTGCCTTTTTTTCTCCTCTTGGGGTCTTGTACTATATTTATAGATTCCATAAACCAAAAGTTTTGTCCGAACAATAAGATATCAACATATTGTTAATTTATGTTGATAAATATCATGAAATGTACAACTCCTACGAAAAAAAAGTCATATACTCCTCTATAACTCATATAATAAATAGAACTCAAATAGCACATTTAGGGCTCGTATTTTAGGAAATTTACTCTTATTCAAATTATGTTGTATTAGGTTTTTAGTGTTTTTTTTTTAACTTTTTGCTCAAGCCACCGTTTTTTACTCGTCTTAACTATACTTGACAGACTCATCAACATTACCAATAATAAAAATTTAGGGCGAAATAACTGATTTTTTTCTCTTCTGAGGTTCTTGGACTATTACCCAATAGGCCCCTTCAATTCTGAGACATATCAAGACTGAACTGAGATTGCTAGGAAAAAGGTTTAAAAGTTTATCTCTCATAATGATAAAAACTGATGTGCCTAAGTAAATTTGAGTTTAATTGATGTTTTCTACCGACTGCCCTACAGTTTCATTTAATATGTTACTCTTACCCCTGTCGAACAGATCCACTAGACTACATCTGGACAAACGATTAACTTGGAATCCTCACACAAGACTGAAAAGACAGGAAACTGCACGTCGATTTCGACTATTACAGCACTTACTAGACAAACGGTCTAAACTTCCAACACATTACAAAAGACTGATCTACATGGCTGTAATAAGGCCAATCTGGACATATGGAGTTGAGCTTTGGGGCTCCACTTAAGCTTCGAATTCCTCTCGTATTCAATCCTTACAATCCAAAATCCTTCGTAAAATCCTCAATGCTCCTTACTTTGTTACAAATAAAATCATATACAAAGAACTTAATGTTCCCTATGTAACCGATCTAGCCCGAACTAGATATCACTCCATTATAAATTCCCTAACCACTCAAACCCACTAGTTCTAACCTTGCATCCTCTTCCATTCCTGAAAATCCTCCGAGGCGCCTGAAAAGAAGATGGCTTCGTGACCTTATATTGTAAACTGTTTTTAGAGTTCTACTACTGGGTAGTTTCTCTACATCTTGTATCATATCATTATGTCATTATGATCAAATTTACTGGTTGTATTTTTTTATACAGTTGTAAATATCAATAAATAAATAAAATAAAAAAATAAAAAAAGTTTTGTTACATTAGAAATCATTTTTGATTCATCTGAAGCTCCCTATCTATCACCTGAATAGCTTAAAGTGTCCAGAGCTCCCTCTTGTTTAAAGACGGTCACTATCAGAACGTATATTCGTAAAGAGAACATCCATAAGAAAGAGAGTCCTGTAAGCGAATTAAAAATTGTACAAATACTACGAGAGTTAAAACCTTGGAACTCCTCTAGTCATAGCATCTGCATGAAGGAAGTGCTCATTATACACCTCACGCACCCATTACTGACTCACCTCTACGAATGAATGACTAATCTCTAATATGGTCCATATTTACTGGCGAATAAAATTATGATGAAAATATTCAATGACAGCATTACACGGAAAGTATCAGACTTTCAATCATACCCATCATCCATCTTACCTGCTATATAAATCTGCCTCTACACGTTTGTCAAACAATGACAAATCCGTGAATACACTAACACATGGATGCGTTATTTGGATTGGCTGGTACAAGTGGGCCTGACTTTGGAGTCGACCTGTCGTATATCCGTTTTTCGGGCACTTTTTTATTCCCCTTTCTGATATGCGGGGTTCGGCTGCAGTGGGGTAGTGCACAAGAATTACGCATGCCACTGCCACCAATAAATGTCTTTATTATTTATTTATTGGTGTTCAACTGTGGTGCAGCCTCGGGTGTGCGCCATTTAGATGGGACTGCACCTTATCCACCTGCATCCGACCGGGTGCCTCCTTCAGCACGCAGCCTAGTCCAGCCCTTCTGATCTCAGTCTGCGTCTGCTTCTTCACCTACATCTTCTTGTCTTGGTGGCTCGCCGATTCCGGGTGGTCGAGCTTTCCTAACTTAGAGTGCGTCGGGCCGACCATCTCCTTCTGACCGTAGATGAATTCCCTGAAGAAGGGTGTTACGATTGCCATGGTAAGATAAAAACACTGGCGATATCTGCGTAGACAAAAGGGATTATGGGGAAAAACAAAAACACGAGAGATACGTCTAGACGAGTGAGCTTTGGTTTTGTGAAGGGGAATCTTCAGCACGTCCTGGATAGGAGAGTTGTGGCATTACATCGTTAGAAATTATATCTCTATAATTCTGGTGATACGGTGACCGAAAAGGAGATATCTGATAACCTTGTGTTCTGCCAGGAGTACACCCAAAGACTACGTGGGATTCGAACTAAATTTTATTTTAATATCACTTTTATATTCCTTTGTGCAGTAATGTAAATAATAGTTGTTAAGGTTAATCATTTAAGTTAAAGTTAAGTCAACCTATAAGTTCTCATCGCTTTATTAATCAATAAGAATTATTTTCTTTCCTTTTTCATTCTGTGTACATATATTTCTTCTTATCATTAAACGTTTGTACATATAGATCTACTGTTCATTCTTATGCATGTACACTGCTTTCAACTTGTTAATTTTACCTATGTTTTTTTGTTGTGTTTACTTAATATTTCGATAAATCAACAGGTGGAAGGTAACACCCCTTGGTTTTTTGTTATCTACATGTAAGGGTATTCGCCAGTGGTTATAATTCGATTATTATTTATATAAAGGTATATTGTTTCGGGATTTTCGTTATTTTCAAGGAAAAAATAACGTGGCGCCTAAGGAGCAATTTATTCTTTATTGTTTTGTCTTTTTTTTCCCTTTTCGTGATTATATATATTTTTTTTAAAAATTATTTTCCTTTAACTCACCCCCTTCTCCACTGAGCATGGGTAAGTATAAACGAT
>NW_027107648.1:957175-978693 GCF_000696795.3 Halyomorpha halys | reverse complement strand
ATTCCTTTTCAATTTTATGTTTCTCTAAATGTTGTTGTTATCTCTTTTGTTCTATAGCCCTGATGAAGACCTGAAACTCAGGTCGAAACGTCGGCCTAAAATAAATAAATATGGTTTTGTTTATTTATGTTGTTCTTTGCTGACCGTACCCCCGACAAACTTCTCTAATCATTAATCTACGGTTTTTTAATCACCTCGTTTTTTAAATTAAGTTATTGGCCATCTGTTATGAACACAGATATTGAAGATATCAATTAGTATATTGATTCTTTATGAAGTTTAGTAGTTTACAGGTTAAATAATTTTTAAAATAATCAATTGGTATATCGATCAGTTAGTATATGGCACTAATAGTTGAACTATTTTTGTTTCATTTTTCGTAATACATATACATGTATACATAATATACATGTACATATGTAATACATATATTTTGGATTTCACGTCCGTAGTTATAATGCTCAGAAGAGCACAAGGAGTGAGTAACTACATTACAAAAATAGACCATGAAAGGAGCTATTGCAACTTAAATCGTGTCATAATGTTAACAAATAAAATTTTTCTTAAAATAGCTTAACAACTTTTTAAATGACCAATTAAAAAAATAATACATTTACAAATTGAAGAATTTCCATCTTAATTGATCAGTTATCACTATTACCTATTGCCCAACAATGGCGGATTATAATATTTATCAATAAATAAAGTTATGAAAAAGAAAAATGTAGTTAATATTTTTCTTTTTCATAAATATTTGTCTTTTATAATTTTGGTTATATAAATAGATTCTATGTATTTTCTAATTCTTACATCCTCAGCTTTCTTTAAAACTGAACTCATGGTTTCTAATAGAAAATAACCATGAGTTTTGTTAATGCCGTGGCATTAATATTTTTATGGTTTTTAGTATTTGTTTATTGGTGATTTTTTCTATTTTTTTAATTTTATAAAGCCTCCTCACCTATGTAGCATTTGTTATTACATT
The DNA here is from genome assembly GCF_000696795.3 of Halyomorpha halys. Taxonomy (NCBI): domain Eukaryota; kingdom Metazoa; phylum Arthropoda; class Insecta; order Hemiptera; family Pentatomidae; genus Halyomorpha; species Halyomorpha halys. The sequence continues at coordinate 977,708 of NW_027107648.1, read as the reverse complement.
GCTTGCGGTTTATTTTATAGATAACATTTTTCCTACTTTCTTCTTGAATTTTATTTTTCATATTTGACAGGAAATTGTCTAATATTTTATTATTGTACAATCTAAATTTTAAATTTATTTATAACAGTTAATTTATTGCTGTATTCATATGTGCTGACGTTTCGGCTTACTTTGTTGGTTTTCTTCGTGGAAAAGGTAGCAGGAAGCGAGGCCAGGTACTGGGAGCTAATACCCGTCATTATGGGTCTTGACCTGCCACTGTTCTATTCTCCGAAGAAGGGCCACAAAGTAACCCGAAACACAAGCATTTCTATGAACATCACTGTGAAAAGCCCCCACACTCCCTTCTCCCCCCCCAAAAAAAATGGAAAGTTAGAGATTTTAAAATGTTCATAAACATTACTCAAAGAGATTGGACTCAAAATAGCGTATAAATGCTATTTAGACTAGTTAATAATGCAATTTATTTTTCCAGGAAAAAATTCTGGTGAGTAATAAAAAAATCCGAGCACATCATTTTTTTTTTTTTATGTTTTTCCTTCTCTGTTTCCATAATAGCGGTTCAGAAAATTTCCGAGTCCAAGTCCAGCAAAAAGCAGATTACCAACGTACCACGCAGACTCAAAATGGAGTGATACAGACATGTATAGAAACTACTCACTGGTACTACTCGAATCATATTTCTACACTAGAACGTCTCGAGACATCTTCTTTTCAGGCGCCTCGGAGGATTGTCAGGAATAGAAGAAGAAGCGAGGTTAGAAACTAGAGGGTTTTGATAGTATTAGTACAAGAGCCCAAGAGGAGAAAAAAGGCAGTTATTTCATCCAAATTTCTGATTACTTTAATGAAAACTATGTTTAATTAATAGTCAAAAGGGGGAATAAAAAATGGCGGCTGTTTCAAAGCGATAAAAAAAACTACTTTTTCATTCGAAGCTCTATATCTTAAAAAGTCGGAACAACACTACAAAACCTAAGAGAACGTAATTTAAAGAAGAGCAAATTTGCTAAAATATAAGCCCTAATAGACTTATTTACTTTAAATAGTTTTCGAGATATAGCTTTTTAAAAAGCAACTTTTCATAAAAATGTTGTATATGACGTACTGAAAGTTCAGTAATTAGTGAATTTATTTTGATAAATCTATCTAATTCATTCGGAGCTCTATATCTTAAAAATTAGGAACAACACAAGAAAACCTAAGAGAACGTCATTTAAAGAAGAGTAAATTTGCTGAAATATTAGCCCTATCAGAGCTATTTACGTCCAATAGTTCTCGAGATATAGCTTTTTAAAAAGCAATATTTCTTTAAAATCGACTGAAACATTAGTAGTTAGTTAATTTATTTTGAAAAATTTATATCTCAAAAACCATTTGACGTAGAGATGTCTATTAACACTCAAATTAAATCTAGTTCAAAGAGCTATTGATATTGATTTTTAATCGCTTTGAAACAGCCGCCATTTTTTAATCTCACTACCTATACTTGGCAGACTCATCAATTTTGACTAGTACAGTAATTAGTCAATTTATTTTGATAAATCTATATCTCAAAAACCATTTGACGTACAGATGTCTATTAGTACTCATATTAATGCTAGTTTAATGAGCTATAAAGTATTTTATGATGTTTATCTTCGTAGGAGTAATAGTTTACATGAAATTAGCTAAAATAAATTTATTTATAGTTTTTCGGTTTTATTTGCCAAATATATATTCATATGTGAATATCATAAAAATTACTACTCCTACGAAGATAAGTGTCATAAACTATTTTATAGTAAGTGAAATTTTCTTTATTTTGAGTGTTGGCAGACATATGTGCGTCTTATGGATCTAGAGATATATTTTTTCAAAAATCCAACATTTTATACGAACAACTAGAAATTAACGTTTGTGAGTTTATTTTGTGAAATATCATAAAGACTACTACTCTTGCAAAGATAAACATTATTAACTATTTTGTAGTAAATTTAACTAGCTTTAATTTGAGCGCTGGCAAACATCTGTACGTTCAACTGTTTCTGAAATGAAGTTTTTCATAAATCATACTTATTGTCCGAACAACTATAAATCAATTTCTTTTAGCAAATATCATGAAAACTACTATTCCTACGAAGGTAAGGGTCATAACCTTCTTTGTAGTTCATTTAACTAGCTTTAATTTGAGTGCTAATAGACATCTGTACATCTCATAGTTCCAGAGATATAGATTTCTCAAAATAAATTATCTAACTACTAACCTTTCAAAAGATTTTTAAGAAATTTTGCTTTTTAAAAACCTATATCTCGAGAAATATTGGACGTAAATAATTCTTTTAGGGATAATATTTCAGTAAATTTACGCTTCTTTAAGTAATATTCTCTTAGATTTTCTAGTGTTGTTGTTAGTTTTTAAGATATAGAGCTCTAAATGAAAAATCAATGTTTTTTTAAGGTTTTCAAACAGCCGCCATTTTTTATTCCCACTACCTATACTTGGCAGACTCATCAATTTTGACTAGCAATTATACATAGTTTTCATTAAAGTAATCAAAAATTGGGGTGAGATAACTGCCTTTTTTTCTTCCCTGCTCTTGTATTATCATATATGATGGAAGGATTGATATCTGGTCCGGGCTAGATGCGTTACATATGGATGATTTTATTTGTGACAAAGTGAGAAGCATTAAGGATTTACGAAGGATATTGGATAGTAAGGATTGGATACGAGAGGAATTCGAAGGTTTAATTCCAAAGCTCAACTCCGTATGTCCAGATAGACCTTAAAATTGTCATGTAAATCAGTCTTTTGTAATGAATTTTAGACCGTTTGTCTAGTAAGTGCTGAAATAATAGAAATCGACGTGCAGTTTCCTGTTTTTTCAATCTTGTGTGAGGATTCCATGTTAGTTGTTTGATTGTAAACTTAAAGTTTAAATTTCTCTATAATTGAATCAATGTTTGGATTTAATTATAAAACATTTTCAATCATCCCAAAGATAATTTATTACTTTTGTTTTAGAATTTTTAAATACGTTCGATGTGAATAAATTAACTGGAAACCTGTAATAAATTTTCGATTTGATCAATGATCACTTATCGCAAGTATCAATAGACGGAGGTGAATAGTTGTCGGATCAGCGACAGAGATATTAAAATAGATCCAAGGGTTGTGTAGGATGGTGTGTGGGTCGATAGTCCACATTATTGGTTTTATCAAGCTCAATCCACTAGGTTTGCTACTAATGGCCAAACGTATATTAAAATTTGGTAGGGACAAGGTTTTGGTTAACATGAATACAAGAAAGTTCCTGAGGAAATCCGAAAAAAAATATATATATATATTTTTAGGATAGTCGTTTTTCAAGATGGCGACATTTACACAAGAGGGACGGTCGAAAACTTTTTTTATTTTTTACGAGAGAGTTAGTACGTACAACCTTTTGCAATTATATAACTAGTTAGCTATTAAGCAAATCATGAGTTATGCTGGTGTTATAATAACAAAAAATCGTGGGGAGTAGAGATGTATAGTTCGTGAACTAACTAGTTCAAATGAACTATTCAAAAAAATGAACTAATTACTTCAGTCGGTATGTATGTGGTACCTAGTTCCTTAGTTCCTCTTGTTTGTGAACTAAATTAATAAAATGTATATCACAAAGTTTTTTCTTATACTAAAGTTTTGCATTGTAGCCGATAAAATAACAGCCTGATAAACTAATTTTCAAGCCGTTTTTCAATTTCAGGCGGTTTTTAAATATTGCTCGATTTGACTATCTTAAAGTTTCTTCTACCCGTTTTAAGCTAATATTTCAAAAGTAATATAGGACCACCGCCAGGGGTCTTAGCGGGGTGGGTTCCTCGGGGAAGGATTGCCTTGTTTTGTGTTATGATCTCCTCTTGTGGGATTGTGACATGTCGTACATCGACCAACCTACTCGTTATAATTATCTGTTTGAAAAGTCAGATAAGTAAGGCTACCATGGAGGGCAGGAGTGGAGGGTTTCATGCCGTTTTTTAATTTCAGGCGCTTTTAAAATATTGCTCTATTTAACTATCTTAAAGTTTCCTCTTCACGTTTTATCATTTTATCGGCTACAATGCAAAGCTTTAATATAAGAAAAAACTTTGTGTTCAAAAAATCGTCACTCTTCAGGGGCCTATTTTAAAAAAATATATTGTCAAAAAGTTTTTTTCTTATACTAAAGTTTTGCATAGAGGCCGATAAAATAAAAGTCTGGTAAACTAACAATGATTTCCAGTAAACAATTTTATGGGACGGGGTAACGGTCAAAAAGAACAAAAATAGTTAAAAAAATATTTATTATTCAACGTTTGGCCCCACTTTCATCAGGGCTGTTCAAGATTATAGCTTACCAGACTTTTGATGAGGCCCAACAAAGTAGAGCGAAACGTCTGATAATATAAAGTTTTTAACTATTTTCGTTCTTTTTGACCACAACCCTGACAATCTTCTTCATATTTAAAATTTAACGGTCAATTATCTATATACATAATTTTAATGGAACATTATAGGTCAAAGGATATACCAACTTTATCCAATTAAAAATTCTGTTAAGTAATAATAATAATTACATTTCATCCCCACGTTACGAAATGAATTTACCCCCGTATATTTTTTCTTGAGTTTTTCAGGCTTATATTTGCCTATTCGTATCTCTGTTATAAATTGAGTTCATTCAGTCTGATACACCAAAAAAACAAACAAAAAAAAAACAGCCATCTGAACTAGATTGTTTTATACGCCTGGGCCACAAACGATCACTCAATGAAAAATGAACTTTCTAGTTCAAATAAACTAGTTCATTATAGTGAACGAATTACTAGAGAACTACTTAGCCTATCTCTAGTGGAGAGTAAAAAGGACATTAAAATATACCTATACATCGCGCATGGGTTGTTGGTTTCGGACTTGTTCAACTTCACTGTTTTTGCACAGTTGGTACTCCTCGCACTACGCCACTGTCCTATAAATACTCTAGATACTTCCCTGAACATTTTTTTTTTTTTTGATCGCATCACCAACATTAATCTCCTAGATTTAATCCAAGGTCGATAATAGTTTATATGAATGCCGTGACTCGATTACGTTTCACCCTGAAGTTCACAATTCATACGCAAATTTTTCACTTATGTTTATTAATTACTTTTTAAATGTTGAATATTTTAATAAAATGGATATAAACGTTTTATTCTACTCTTGGGATTCAGAATTCACAGTTATAAATGTCATGTCATCGGTCCCAAAGTGGTATATCCGAAAAGTTCTGAGATAAATGTGATTTAATTGTTAGTCCAGTAGAATTGGAAGTTAATCTACAAATAATTGTAAACTGATTTGTTTCGATAGATTCCAATGCAATTATGTTTTAAAAATACGATGTTAAAAGGTTTATCATTCTCAGGGGGTGCGTTGTCCCAAAGTCGCTGATTTTTCGAATTGAACAAGATATATTTAAAGGCGGATTCACATGTTGGCCGCTCGCAACGAATCGGAAGCTTGTACAAATGCTCGGTAAACAAAGAGTAGACCATCCACATGTCAGTGTTATTCAGAGAGGCAAGCATGGCGGACGTACAAGTGTTTTCAGCCATTGCACTGGGATTATATTATTTTCATTGCAAAAAAAAAAAGAAAATGAAAGGAGATTAAATTAAATTAAATATAAATAAATAAGATTAAATATAAAACTTATTATAAAAAGTAACAACAAACATCTTTAACCTCCTAACAGTTCTCAGTTGCAACCAAACAAAGAACAATGGTGGAGATGCTACACAAGCGCTCTCACGAACCCCCTTTGATATATGTCCCAAAAACCGACTTTCGATGGATCGGCAACGAGCTTAGGCCAACTCGTACCAGCCAAGCCAAGCCACCCATCAAACATGCCATATGGATTGAGTTTGCCACGGGTTGGCCAACATGTAGAGGCCCCTTAAGATTTGTAGGCTGTGATTTGGTTTTTTAAAATAAGGTCGTCTGCAAGAGTTGTTTTTATTTTCGCTTTCATGCATATAAAATCTATAGTATGGAGAGATATTGCAAACCAGAAAAATTTCGAATTCGAATATTAGAAGGAAATGGAGGGAAGAGGAGGGAAAAGTCAGTTATCTCACCCCAATTTTTGATTACTTTAATGAAAACTATGTATAATTACTAGTCAAAATTGTTGAGTCTGCAAAGTATAGGTAGGGGGATTAAAAAATGGCGGCTGTTACAAAACCTTAATTTTTCATTCGGAGCTCTATATCTTAAAAACTACCAACAACACTAGAAAATCTAAGAGAACATTATTTAAAGAAGAGTAAATTTGCTGAAATATTAGCCTTAAAAGAGCTATTTACGTCCAATAGTTCTCGAGATATAGCTTTTAGAAGTAAGTAAATATAGAAAAATTTCTTAAAAATGGACTGAAAGATTAGTAGTTAGTTAATTTATTTTCAGAAATCTATATCTCAAAATCTATGTGACGTACAGATGTCTATTAGCACTCCAATTAAAACTAGTATAATGGACTTTTTGACCTTTACCTTCCTAGGAATAGTAGTTTTCATAATATTTGCTAAAATAAATTGATTTATAATTGTTAGAACAATAAGTATGATTTATGAAAAGCTTCATTTCAGAAACCATTGGACGTACAGATGTTTACCAGTGCTCAAATTAAAGCTGGTTAAATTTACTACAAAATAGTTAATTATGTTTATCTTTGAAGAAGTAGTAGTGTTTATTTGACAAAATAAACTCACAAAATATTAATTTCTAGTTGTTCGTATAAAATGTATCTCTAGATCCATAAGACGCACATATGTCTGCCAACACTCAAAATAATGGAAATTTAACTTACTATAAAGTAGTTTATGACACTTATCTTCGTAGGGGTAGTAGTTTTTATGATATATATATGAATATAAATTTGGCAAATGAAAATTTGTCCGAACAACTATAAATCAATTTATTTTAGCAAATTTCATGTAAACTGTTACTCCTACGAAGATAAACATCATAAACTACTTAATAGCTCATTAAAATAGCTTTAATTTTAATGCTAATAGACATCTGTACCTCAAATGGTTTTTGAGGTATAAATTTTTCAAAATAAATTCACTAACTACTGATCTTTTAGTACGTCCCGTACAACATTTTTATGAAATGTTGCTTTTTAAAAAGCTATATCTCGAAAACTATTTTACCTAAATAACTCTATTAGGGCTCACATTTTAGCAAATTTACTCTTCTTTACATGATGTTCTCTTAGGTTTTTTTTTGTGTTGTTCCTACTTTTTATGATATAGAGCTCCGAATGAAAAATTAATTTTTTTAATCGCTTTGAAACAGCCACCATTTTTTATTCCCCCTACCTATACTTGGCAGACTCATTAATTTTGACTACTAATTATACATAGTTTTCATAAAAGTAATCAAAAATTGGGGTGAGATAATTTTCCTCTTGGGCTCTTTTACTATATGACGTACAGATGTCTATCAGCACTCAAATTAAAGCTAGTGTAATGAACTATAAAGACGTTTACGACGTTTATCTTCCTAGGAGTAATAGTTTCCATGATATTTGCTCTAATAAATTGATGCATTTATCAATAAAATTTCATGTGCGAAATTCATATTACATGAGCAGAATGCACAAACAAACATTTATTTTTATAGATTAGATTACCCGTGGTAATAAATTATAAATGCAAAAAGTTTGTCTCTTGCATTTTATAGTAATTTATTAAATTGAAGGGGAGTATAGAGAAAATATTAAAACACTTATGTACCTTAATATCCTCTTAGTACAAGAGCTTTGGAGAAAAAATGAGTTATTTCAACATACTTCTTTTATTACTTGAATGGAAACTATGTATAATTACTAGTCAAATTGACGAGTCTATCCAGTATAGGGGGAATAAAAAATGGCTGTTTCAAAACCTAAAAAAACATTAGGTTATGTATATTGTTAGTGATAATGTTATCATTTTAATTGTTAAAAATGAATATATAATAAGCTGTTAAATATTTAGATTGTCCTTGAGGATGGCCGAGATGGCCGAAACGTTGGACTATTGATGTAATAAAAAGTATTGAGACTATATGTGGATAATGTTGATTTATTTAATAAATAATTACTAGTCTCAAGAAATTGAAAAAATTATATTTATATTAAAATAATACTTTTATATCATTTATTACGAAGAATCACAGCTTATACGGCCGATATATAAATAAAATTCTACGCCATACCATCATTCTTTCACTGAAAAATCTATTATACTACACGACTCGAACCATTCCTCAGGCTCAAATTCGACGAGAAAAGACCTTCATTCGATATAAAGAATTATGATACCATTAATTTTTAAAGTATTTTATAAAAATATACTGACCTTTCATAATACTTTCCTTTGTAATATTTCTTCCTCACATTCATAACTCGATATCGAAATGAATCGTGTTCGAATTCTGGCTTAGGACTAATTTTTTTCTAGTCAATTACTTCTTGAAATAAAAAAAAAAATATATATATATATATACTTCATGCATGTTAATTTAGATAGATTAATTTAGAATATTAACCTGTGGAGAAGATGGTCTGAGGTAGGAACAACACAAGAAAACCTAAGAGAACATTATTTAAAGAAGAGTAAATTTGCTAAAATATGAGCCCTCATAGTGTTATTTACGTTAAATATCCCGAAATACAGGTTTTTAAATGTAACAATACACAAAAGATATACTGAGAAATCAGTAGTTGTTGAATTTATTGTGGGAAATCTTTATCTCAGGAACCTTGAGGCGTACAAATGTCTATTAGCTCTCAAATTAAAGCTAATCAAGTGTACTATATGACGTTTATCTTCATAGGAATGATAGTTCTTATAATATTTTCCAATTTTTTTTAATTTAAAGTAATTTTCAACATTATCACAAAATAATAAATACAATAAGTAAATTGGATGAATTTTTCATTTACACTTGAAAATCTTGGGAAGGAACCACCCATTGGTGGTACTTCAAGCATTAATTTTTTTTTTTTTTTAATAATTTATTTATTGATATTTACAACTGTATACATATATCACATCAAGTAAATTTGCTGTAAGTGATATTATGACATGATAAAAACATGTGGAGAATCTACCCATTGATAGAACTCCAAAAACTTTTCTAAAGATCTCGAGGCCATCTTCTTTTCAGACGCCTAGGAGGATTATTAGGTAGTGAAGGAGAAGCCAGGTTAGAAACGAGTTGGTTTGGGTGGTTGGGGAGTTTATTATGGAAAGATTGGTATCTGGTTCTGGCCAAATCGGCAACATATTGGACACTGAGGTCCTGATGGATGACTTGATTTGTGACAAAGTAAGAAGGATGAAGGATTTTACGAAGGATTTTGGACTGTAAGGATTGGATTCGAGAGGAATTAGATGGATTAGTGGAGCTCCATAGCTCAACTCCGTATGTCCTAATAGGCCTTATAATAGTCATGTAGATCAGTCTTTTGTAACGGATTGGAAGTTTGGACCGTTTGTCTAGTAAATGTTGTAATAGTTTGATTCGACGAGCGGTTTCCTGTCTTTTCAGTATGAGGATTCCATGTCAGTCGTTGTTAGAAGGTCCCGTGCCCATCTTCTTTTCAGACGCTTCGGAGGATTGTTAAGGATGAGAGATTAAAAACTAGTGGGTTAGGGTGGGTAAGGAGTTTGGAATGAAAAGACGCATATCTGTTTTGGGCCAAATCTGCAACTAATGGGATGTTAAGGTCTTTGTGGATGAATTTATTTGAAACGTAATAAGGAACATGAAGGATATTACGTAGGATTTTGGATTGTAAAGATTGGATGCGAGAGGACTTTGATGGTTTGGTAGAGCCCCAGAGCTCAATTCCATATGTCAAAATTGGTCTGATTATCATAGTGAATAATAATTGTTTGTAGTGAATGGGATTTTTTTTTTCTGACCTCCTAGAAAAATAAACATAAACAAATTAAATATATACAATAAAAATGGATGTATATATGCAGGCAAATATTGATCTAGGTTTGCCATCGTGGCATTATAAGATAAGCTGCCGGGTCCGCTGAAGGCGGTGTTATCGACGATGGCATGAGTCTGCCGTGAGCGTACTAGGAATAGGGAGGGGCTATTCCGGCTGGCGATGATGAAGTGATGACCTCAGGCTGTAGAGCCAGAAGTCCCTCCCGAGGCGAGAACATCGACCAAGGGAACAGTGCTCTGCCACCTCCCAGGTCTTGGTGGAGGGGTGATTTCTCGGAACAGAGGATTGGCACAGGCTTTCAGTCCATCAAAGAACTTGATGTGCCTACGGCCTATGAATTCTGGCACGGTTAGGAGTTGGAGCTCTGCACAAATTACTCTGTTCCTGGCCCGCTGGAGTGATGTTCCTCGTACTATTCGCCTTAGGAGGGAGTTCTGGAAACTCTGTAGGTTGGTTAGTGTCGTTTTGTAGAGGTCTTTCATTAGTGGTGCACCATGGAGCAGCGTTGGACGAATAATGGCCTTTTTTGTATATTTGTAGCTTCAGGTGCAGTGAAAGTTGTTGTGACGTCAGGAGATGGTAGAGCCTATGCGACTTCTGCCGGGCCAGCTTGAGTCACTCCTTGGTAGACTGGAGAGGGTGAGGTGCCGGTCAAGAGTCACTAGTGAATGGGAAGCTTAGAGCGTTTGTCAAGTAGGTGTTGTAGCAATCGAAATCTACGAGCAGTGTCTTGTCCTAGATGGAGTCCCAAGTATCTATTCTGTTCAACAGGCGTTAGTGGAGTATTTAAAAAGGATACTGTAGGACAGGAAGGTAGAGGTTACGACGGAGAATAAAAGGTGATATGGTGGTATTTGTCAGGATTTATTTTGATTCTCTAGTTTTGACACCATTCTTCAATGGATGTCATGTGTGCCTGTAGTGTTTGTGATGTATTAGTAGGGTCGTTGTTTACAGACAGTATACATGTGTCATCAGCGTATGTTGTTAGGACTATGTTAGGGTGGGTTGGGATGTCAGCTGTATAAACTGTATAAAGAATAGGACCTGAGATACTACCTTGAGGAACACCGGCGGGCTGAGAAAAGAGAGATGAGTAGGCTAGGTTATAATTTATTTTAAATGTTCTATTAGAGAGTTATTTTCTAAAATTAATTCACAAAATATTGATTTCTAGTTGTTCGGATAAAATATTTGATTTATGAAAAATTATATCTCTGCAACTATAGATGTACAGATGCCTGCCAGCATTTAAATTTAACTTCTTAGGAGTAGTAGTTTTCATGATATTTGCTAAAATAAATTTATTTCTAGTTGGTCAAAAAAATATTTATATTCATATGCAAAAATTATTAAAACCTACAACCCCTACTATAAGAACAAATTTACTTTTCTTTAAATGGAATCCTATTTGATTTTTTGGTGTTTAATTTGAGTTCTAATAGACATCTGTACTTTAAATGGTTATTAAGGTATAGATTTCTCAAAATAAATTCACTAACTACTGATCTTTCAATACATTTTTATGGAATGTTGCTTTTTAAAAGGCTATATCTGGGGAATTATTGGACGCGAATAGCTCTTAAATATTTCAGCAAATTTACTCTTCTTTAAATGACGTTGTCGTAGATCTTCTAGTGTTGTAGGCAGTTTTAAAAACATGGAACACTGAATAAAAAATTATTTTTTTTTTTAACGTTTTGAAACAGCCGCCATTTTTTATTCTCCCTACCTATACTTGGCAGACTCATCAATTTTGACCAGTAATTATCCCTAGTTTTGATTAAAGTAATCAAAAATTGGGTTAGATAACTGTCTTTTCTCCTCTTGGGCTCTTGTACTATTATGGCACCGCTGTGGTGTCCAGACACTTGTGCGTTCCCAGGACTTCATTACCTCCGACTTCGTTTTCATTAAAGTAATAAAAAATTGGAGTGAAATAATTGAATTTTTTCCACCGGTCTCTCGTACTATCAGTGTGACAACACGGTCACAATACTGTGCACACAATCAGAGAATGAAGCATCAATCTCTTTGATTGTGTGTTCCCGCCGTCGGCGCCAAAGCATACATTGTAATAAAAGTCACCCTTTGCTGCTAAAGGTCAGGGACAGTAAAAGCAGGAGATTTACAAACTGTAAAGTGATGAACTATATACATCAGTATTTTTAACCTAAAATTTGGTTTAAATTTTGAAATAAATGTATTTATATTTTTATTTTTTTTTTTTTTTACAAAATTCTTATTTTTCTAGAATTTACAAAAATCTCACGAATTATACCATACATACATAATTGACTAAATATGATGTTACATTTTTTTAATTTTTTTATTTATTTAATGTGGTTTACAACTGTACAAATAATAAATACAATAAGTAAATATGTTATATGTTTCATATACACTTGAAAATCTTTAGAAGGAACCGACCATTGGTGGTACTTCAAGCATTAATTTAAATTAGAAGGTCTCGTGGCCATCTTCTTTTTAGACGCCTCGGAGGATTATCAGGGATTATTAAGGGTGAGAGATTAATAACTAATGGATTTGGATGGGTAAGGAGTTTGGAATGAAAAGACGCATATATTGAGCCCCAGAGCTTAATTCCATATGTCCAAATTGGTCTGATTATCATAGTGTATAATAATTTTTTTAGTAAATTAGTAATTTAGAGCGTTTGTCAAGTAGGTGTTGTAGCAATCGAAATCTACGAGCAGTTTCTTGTCGTTTCAATCTTGTGTGTGGATTCCAAGTAAGTTTCTTGTCAAGATAGTCCTAAGTATCGAATCTGTTCAACAGGCGTTAGTGAATGTTACATTAAGGAACACAAGGATTTATCAGTTTCTATTTCCATTTCACATTTAAATTTCATATTTCATCTATTTGAGAATAACTAGCAGATTCGGAAATGCTTCACTATTGCTAGATTTCGGGATATATTAGGTTAGTGCATATGACATTTCGGATTTTTATGTGAATACATAAAACTTCACAAGCTGTTTATTTAATTAATGTATGTTCCATTCGCTTTATAACCTATAGTTTCTATAGCTATTATGAAATAAAAAAGGCAATTTACTTCCACTCATTAAATACATTCTATTTGAGGATGCTTAAAAGAGCATAAAATATATAACTTACAAAAAAAAGGAAATCTGAGCTCTGGCCAATAATTGGGGTATTCATGATCTTTAGTTTAACATCTTAAATAGAAAAACTTATGTTAAATGGAGAAATATTTCCTTCTTTTATCATGTTAAAACGATATAACATGTAACATGGCTGAGAGTCTGTTACTAGGTCTGTTAAATGGAGAATGACGTCACGAAACAGACCAGCTGAGCTTGCCACCGTTTTATTTGCTGTCGTGTTGGGTTACTTACTCGTAGTTTGTTTTGTCTTGGACTTTTTAAAAGATATAATCAGTAGCCAAACTTTTACACTTATACTTTTAACTTATTTTAGGCATGTTGTAATAAAGTACTGTAATTTAAATTGAAGAAGTAAACAATAACATGAAGTTTTGGAAGGAAAAGTTACTAAACAAGCTAACACATTTAACACATTTTACATTTAACACAGCATCATGAATACCCTTAATAAACTATACACTTTATGTAATCCAAAATTAACTAGTGAACTTAAAACATTACATAAATATAACTATCATACAATCTCCATAATCAACATTTTCTCTCAGCTGTTATAATCAGCTAGATCACATAAATCATATGTAATAAATTTAATGGGGGTTGTTATTTAGAGAAGGCGGTGATTGTTTTGTTATTCGGTAATCAGGAAGGTTGCAGTACTGTTATAGCATTTATACACTTTTCCCAACGGGACTTTAAAGCATAGATGGCGGCCTTAAAAAAATTCTGATCTTTAGAATCAATAAATTCAGATATCGAATTTTGGTAAAAGTGTACATCAACTCCCACAAAATGGCCGAATCCCATTTTTTCCTGAAGAAATTATACTGATGGTCCCGAACGGAGCTGACTATGGACGACTTAAGTTACTTTACGATATTAACCACCTTTCAAGAGGGAATATTTCTGTCCCTACACACTTACTCCTCAAGTTCCTGCCTGAAGATAATTTGTTTTTAAAATATTTTTCCACAACAGATGAAAAAATCGATACAAAGCATACGTAGGTTCATTCCATTTCCAGTTGGTATGTTAGATTCATAAGTAAAAAGAAAATCAAAACAAGAGGATAACTTTAATGATTTTTTCCCAATTTATTTATTCCAGATAACCCAGTAACACATAAAAATAAACAAAGGAATAGTTCATGCAAGATAATGTTTTTCATATCATATTGCCATTTTGGGGGACCTGAGGGAAACAATTACCTGTTAGACCGTAAAAACAGATCCAAATGTTTAAAAAAATGAAAGGTGGTTGGGGAGAGATTCGGTGAATAGGCTGGCTGCCACAAAGCTTCAATTTTTCAAACCAACGCTGCACTTTTCAATCTTTGACAGTATTCTTCCCAAACGCCTGTTTTATATTGAGATTAGCATTACTACACGTTTATACCCATACAAAAAAATCACACGAATATCGGTGGAATTCATGTCGGTACAAAATTCAAAACAAATAGCAAAAAGAAACACTTATGAGGATATCATCTCATGCCAAATACAAATGCATAACGAAAACAGAGAAATATTTGCACATAATAAAAAATCCGACATTTCGTAAACAACAACCTAATATATTGATTAAGTGAACACAATTGAAAGTTTAATATAAATTACTATATTTAGTTAAAATTAAACATACATTATTATTTTTATTTATACATTGAATTAATTGTTTATTTAATCTATTTATTTTACAGTGGTAAATCACATTATGTAATTAAAATATATGGTAGTAATATATAACACAAATATACAAGGGCGTACGCGTAGTAAAAAACTAGGAGAAACCATGGAAGTCAGGGTGTGATTTCAGCATGGAAAAGGGGAATGAAACCAAAATTAAAAAAAAAATATATATATATATAATAATATCGGTACTTTATTAGTTATTATAATTAATTGCTTAAAAAAATTTAATTTTTATTAAATTAATATTTGTTTAGCTTCTAGAGGGGCCATCTGCCTCTCGCTGGGTACGTCCATGAAAAAACATATTGTAATTATATATAGTTAAAGACGGTAAATAAAATATCTGGTGTCTCTATACACCTTACTAACTGGTTAATAAGGTCAATGATAAGGATATATGTAGCAATTAACTATTATTACAATTATCATATATAATGATCGGTGTACAGCTCTAAAGTTATAATTATAAATAAACTAAATTCAAGAAAAAACTGCCTAAATTATACAATGTTTTTTTAAAAATCTGGATAAAAATTCAAGAGGCTTTGTCTTAGTAATAAAGAATTCAATATTTTTATTATTTTTCAAAATGGTATTTAAGTGTTTGAATATGATTTGTTTTTTCCTTAAAAAAGATAGTTGTCCTACTTTCCTCGAAGCTTGATTATGTTTTAATAGTTTTTTTGTGAATATAATATCTTTTATATATAAGAAGATGGTGAGGGTTGCAGTCAAAAAAGAACAAAAAGTTTATAACTATTTAATGTCCGACGTTTCGCCCCACTTTGCAGGGCTTCATCAGGGCTGTTCAAAGCGATAGGTTAAACAGAACCTATATCTGTAATATTTTTTTCTTATTTTTCAGAAAAAGACAAATTCATTGCCATATAATAACTGAGAAAAAAACCTTGCAGAGCTATGCACCAAAAACCACTTTTAATTTTGTTTCAAATCATTCAAAATTCAGAGCCGTTATATCGTATTTTTCTCTTTACGATCATCCTAAGCTAACAAAAATGAATCTGTTTGCACGGGCTTGTTTTATTTGCTTGTGATCAAGTGCCTATAAGCTCACTTCTTTGAATTTGCGAATAACAAAGATTTTTTTTTTATTACAAAATAATTACAAACAAAATTAATGAACCAATTATTGTAAATTCAATGGGGTTCTATACGATAAATCCATTTACAGATGGGAAATTTATTATTTCGTCTATAAATGAGAAGAAAAGTAATTTTGCACCGAAAGTGCTGCCATCCCACAAAAAAAAAAAAAAAACCTACATTTCCCATTGCGACAGATTTTGAAAAAAAAACAAAAAACAGGTGTATATCGTTCCAGTAATGAAAGCTTTATTGTGGACATAAATTCGAACTATTCTCTCTTTTACAGATATTTGGTAACAAAATTTTTTTCCCTTCATTTTTGCATATATTGATGACCCCGTATCTCAGTCGTTGTTAAAACAATTTTGTATTATAATAAAATTGTTTTGCCTAAAATGTACTGAAAACGGGGTAGTAAGAAAAAGACAAAAAATCACAAACCAGAAGGTCGAAAACATGGATTTTTCACATGGCTATATATACAATAATCAATTTTGTCCCACACTCTGTTAGCCAAAATATTTTCTCTAGTGTGTTATGATGAAAAGTGTTTTTCTTCAGCAATAAATCCTATCTTTGGCAATACGCCAATCGTTTTGTTGTATTATAAGTTGTAATGCTATTTGCAGTAGAACTATTTTTCGAAACACTGCTACAAGGGCACGAGATAACTATTTACTCTATTGTTCTCCACACTAGAAAGAGTTCGATAATACTTCTCATGAAGCAACAAAAACTTTTAATTTTAATTTTTTTTTTTAAATGTGAGTCCTAATTTTATTTTGTGCATTTCTAAAACATTACAAACGCAAGAAACTGCTCGATGTTAAATGGAGTTAAAGATTTTAAAATCTGGGCAAAATTAGCTATAATATAATGAAAAGTGAAATATGTCGAAAAACTAAAAAAAAATAAATTCTTTAGCAATTTTTTTCAAGATGATGTCAATTATAAAAGAATGGAAAACTTAATATTTCTATGAGGGTCAACATATTTGAATTACATCACATCTTACCATCAAAAATGATGTCTCTAATGGACTATTCCAAATCACTCAACGGAACAAAGAGTTGTTCATGTTTTGTTAAAAAATAAGACTTTTTATGGTAGATTGAAAGAGACATGAACATTGCGCATGCGCTATGCGTTTCGAACCTGTTCAAATTTTTTGCCCAGTTATTGCCTCCTAGTAGGAAGGAGTATAATGAAGGAAGTATGCTTCTAGTGCGAGTGACGCCAAAAATCCGGGGTTTGCCCGTGCTATCCAGTACGCTAAATTTGACAGTTAACAGTTGAGTATTACTGCCAAGGGCTTACCCAGGATCGAAACTAGGGGAGGCAAGCCATAGTCAGTCAGAGGGGGCCAGACGTAGTGAATTAGGTTATGACTTTTCAGCATGGAAAAGGTGAACGAAATCAAAATTTTAAGAAAGTTTTATATATTGTTATAGTGCTATATTAGTAAAATTAGAATTTGCTTGACAAAATAAAATTTGTTATTAAATTAATAATTTTTTCACGTCTAGGGGGGAAGCTGCTACCTCCTGCC
The DNA here is from genome assembly GCF_000696795.3 of Halyomorpha halys. Taxonomy (NCBI): domain Eukaryota; kingdom Metazoa; phylum Arthropoda; class Insecta; order Hemiptera; family Pentatomidae; genus Halyomorpha; species Halyomorpha halys. The sequence continues at coordinate 960,202 of NW_027107648.1, read as the reverse complement.
CCCCGCTGGGTACGAGATTGCTGCCACACCCCTTTGGCAAGAAATGGGTGCTCACATTTTGTTGTTGATGTTATGAAATGCCTATTAACTTCAACGTGAAGTTGCCCTCAAGGGGCGTGGCGTAATCCCCGCCCTTAAGCGTCATTTTTCCTAGAATATGAGTAGGGCTTTGGCACAGAGATGGGTAAAAATTAGCTATCGTTGAAACTAATAACTAAAATTGACGTGGAAATGACCCTTATTCATGAATGAACTATTGATAATTAAATATCGTATCCATAACAATTTTCGCTAATAGTTCATAGTTGCCCAACTCTGTTATGACACTCCCCTGAGTTCCTCCTAATAGTTTACATGAATGTAAATGCCGCGAGACTTCATTATTCACCCTGAAGTTTATAATTTGTATGTTAATTTTTCACTTCATGTTCAGTAATAAACTTTTAAGTGTTGAATATTTAGTTACTATGAATAATTAACGCTTCACTCATTTGTTAGTGTTCTAGATTTTCAATTACAAATGTCGAATCGTCAGTCCAAAACCAAAGTGGCGTATTTAAAAATTTCTGAGTGCATGTTGTTATTTGAATTCGAAGGGCAAACACTACTGATGGTGATCATTTCTCTATGAACTAAAAAAATGAAAACAGTTCTGGGACTGGATAACATAAGTTACTATTCTGGAAATGAAATAACGTATTAGTATTGTATTAATAAATACCAGACCTGGGAAAGCTTTGCTATTTCCATATTTGAGGTTGTATATACATTAATTGAACACTATTAAAGCTTTGATATCAATTTATATATACGAAGAGAAGATGGTTGGGAGTGCGATAAAAATAAAACACAAATAAGTTGAAGTAACTTATTTAATCGTGCCAACGTTTCGGCCAGAATTTCTAGCCTTCATCAGGGCTAAGAACAGAACAAGATAACAACCAATGAATATAGAAAATATAAACAGAATGACATAATGTAAATAATTGTACAGAATAGAATTAATAAAATAAAGTGATGAGAGAATTGGAAAATAAAATGTATACATAGGTAAAATAACATAACTAAGGATATAAAATAAAAATGAAGTTATATAATGCAAAGAAATATGAATATATTAGTTTATTAATAATTTAAAAATTAAAATTATGGAAAGAAAAATAAAATTGAGAGATAGAAAAAATATGTAACCATAATATTAGATAAAGAGAAACAAAATAAGTAAAGTTTAACAAAAGAAACAATTGATATATAGATGAAGTGATAAGACGGTAACTATAGTAACAGAAATGGTTACAGCTAACTTCTCTGTATAATCTTTAATACTGGTCCGATTTAGTTAATTTTTTCTTATTCTTTTAGACAATTCGATTAACTATGATATTGACATATGTATATTAAATAAATTTTGTATCTTATATAAAAATCAAGATTAGTACTTTATTGAAACAATTCATAATGACTGGCCTATCAAATTGAGGTAAAAGATTTTATAGGAGTGACACAAAGTTAATATTCGTTCTTAGCAACTACAGAAACTCTTAAATACGAATTTTTGAAAAAATTGGAAAATACAATTTTTAGGCCCAAAATATTCGCCATATCTTCAACATGTCTCATCCAATCTTTACCATACTTCGAATTTGTTTAGGGCTCTATACACTGCACCAAAAGAAACCAACTTGATCTAATTAAACAAATTAGAACCAATAAAACAATGTCATTTATGGATTATACAAAATAAATAATTTACTTCTAATGGAAAAAAAAGAAAGTGAATTTAAGATAAACATGAAGAGAAAAAAAAATTAAGATGAAATATAATTTTAAAGTGACAATAACTGAACTAGCAAATGTAGTACTTATAAGAGGATGTCTTGCAGCAACCTGGGCTCCAGTCTTCGGGTTTTGGTTGGGTTTCGCATGTTGTAGGTCACTACAGTCTGCTCCTCTAACTGTAGTTAACTAGGAGTGGAAGTTCATGAACCTTTTTTTGATGTAATCCTCTATTGTCTTTATTAGTAATTCCTAGATTCAAGACCTCGTTCCTTAATGGAGTTTTTCCACGTAGTTGTATTTAATTTTATAGTTTCCTCTTCCCCAAATATTAATAACAATAGTAGTTTAAGGGTCTTCATTATTTAAGTTAGTCACGTAAATAATTTTTTTTAATTTATTTAATGTATTTACGACTGTACAATAAGTAAATATGTTGTATGTTTCAAATACACTTGAAAATCTTGGGAAGGAACCACCCATTGGTGGCACTTCAAGCATTAATTTAAATTAGAAGGTCCCGTGGTCATCTTCTTTTCAGAAGCCTCGGAGGGTTATTAGGGATTGTTAAGGATGAGAAATTAAGAATTAATTGGTTAGGAGTTTGGAATGAAAAGACCCAAATCTGCAACGAATGGGATATTAAGGTCTTTGTGGATGAGTTTATTTGTGACATAATAAGGAGCATCAAGGATTTTACGCAGGAATTTGGATTGTAAGGATTAGATGCGGGAAAAATTTGATGGTTTGGTAGAGCCCCAGAGCTCAATTCCATATGTCCAAATTGGTCTGATTATCGTAGTGTATAATAATTTTTTGTAGTGAATGGTAAGTTCAGGGAGTTTGACGAGTAGCAATCGAAATCTACAAGCAGTTTCTTGTCGCTTCAGTCTTGTATGCGGGTTCCAAGTAAGTCTCTTGTCAAGATGGAGTCCTAAGTATCGAATCTGTTCAACAGGCGTTAGTGAATGTTACATTAAGGAACACTAATGTGAACATAGGGTAGAGGTTTACGACGGAGAGTAAAGATGGTCTGGTGGGACTACCTTGAGGAACACCGGAGGACTGAGGAAAGAGAGATGAGTAGGCTAGGTTATGATTTACTTTAAAGGTTCTATCCGAGAGGTAGGAGCGGATTAAAAGGAAATATGTAGGAGGTAGGAATTGACGAAGTTTATAGAGCAGTCCTGGATGCCAGACTCGATCAAAAGCTTGTTCAACATCGAGGAAGACTCCCGTGCAGTACATACC
>NW_027107648.1:951554-956495 GCF_000696795.3 Halyomorpha halys | reverse complement strand
TTATTAAATATTAGAAAACTAAGAATAAATACTAGTCAAAATTGATGAGTCTGCCAACCAAGTTGAGCTCCAAATCTTATCAATATTAAATATTGTTAAAATCGATATTAGATGATGTAATTATCTTTAAATTATTATAATACCGATTTATAATTTCTGATACCGGGATATCGATATTTTGTTCTCATTTACACATTACATCAAAATAATTAATTTAAAATAATTACTTATATCCCAATTTATCAGAAAATACATGTATATATTGTATATTATATATAGATAATTGACTGTATAATTTCAAATATGAAGATGGTCAAGGTTGCGGTCAAAAAGAGCCAAAATAGTTTACAAGTATTTATTATCCGGCGTTTCGTCCCACTTTGCAGGGCTTCATCAGGATTAAAAAGATACAAAAAAAATTAAAAATATTTTTGAAATAGTAAGATAATAAGACACAAACAAGTAAATTAAGGTAGGGTTAATATTATGTAAAAAGAAGTGATAAGAAATAATGTACAAATAAAAGGAAGGAAGAAATAAAGTAGTATTAATATAAAATAAACAATGATAAGAATAAAAAATTACGTAAACTATAAGGTTAAAAAACACAGGAGACGCAATAAAACACAGAAACAGAAAAGTAGATATGGAAAACAAAATTCAATACACTGAAGAAAGAATTTTGATCTTTATTTTCCGGCTTTGTACCACCTATTTTGTATCTTATCCGGCCAGATACCTTTTTGTATCTTATTATTTCAAAATGTCCTTAGTTGTATCCTTTTAGCCTTGATGAAGTTCTATAAAGTGGGACGAAACGTCGGATAATAAATACTTGTAAACTATTTTTATTCTTTTTGAACACAACCATATTCATATTTAATATAAGAGACTTACTTGGAATCCACACCCAAGACTGAAACGACAAGAAACTGCTCGTAGATTTCGATTGCTACAACACTTGACAAACGCTCTAAACTTCCCATTCACTACAAAAAATTAGTATACACTACAATAATCAGACCAATTTGGACATATGAAATTGAGCTCTGGGGCTCCACCAAACCATCAAATTCTTCCCGCATCCAATCCTTACAATCCAAAATCCTTGATGCTCCTTATTACGTCACAAATAAACTCATTCACAAAGACCTTAACATCCCATTCGTTGCAGATTTGACCCAAAACAGATATGCGTCTTTTCATTCCAAACCCCTCAACAATACTAACCCATTAATTCTTAATCTTTCATCCTTAACAATCCCTGATAATCCTCCGAGGCGTCTGAAAAGAAGATGGCCACGGGACCTTCTAATTTAAATTAATGTTTGAAGTACCACCAATTGGTGGTTCCTTCCCAAGATTTTCAAGTGTATATGAAATATACTACATATTTACCTATTGTATTATTTTGTACAGTTGTAAATTACATTAAATAAATAATTTAAAAAAAATATATTTAATACATTGTATAGTTCAGCAAATAAGAAAATAAGCGAACCAGTAGTTTGTATCCTTATTATAACAATTAGAACTTAAATATGACAATTGTTAATTTCATAAAAGATTTCAATGATAATAATTCAATAGAAATTAAAATAAGAAAAGATCTTAAAAAGATTAGAATAAAGTTCATTAATTGAACGGTATAAGAAATTTAAGCCTATATTTACCTAAAACAGTAGAGGTTAAATAAGTAAATTGATTTATTTTATATCCTAAAAAAATTGATGCAGTATGAGCTTCAAACAACTTACATTAACAATTCTACTTTGAGTAAAAGTTATTCTTTGTTTTTTTTTTTTTTCAGAATAGATATTTATATACTCCAATATAGGTACAGTGCCTCTGAGCTGATTTTGCCTGTAGGGAAATTTATTATGTATAATACCAAGTTTTTTTTGTTATTATTTTCTTTTAATTTTATTTTTCTCTGAATTCAGCCTCAATACTTTTATCACGTTTTGTTTTTCAGTCCTGGTGAATGCCTAAAATTCAGGTCAAAACTCTCTTTGATTTCGAAGTATATTATTGATTATAATTGAAATTAACATAATGAAATATATAAGTAATGATTAAATATGTATAAATAGTGAAAAAGAATTTTAAATTGACTTAATGAAATTTATGAAAGAAAACTATATACTCATTTGTGATACAATGGGAAGAAATAAATTTAGGTCGAAACGTCGGTATAAATAAATAAGTTTTTCTTACATGTGTATCTTTACCGACCGAAACATCTCATATCAATCTACGGCAATTACAAATACTGTATTTTGAATTATATAATCCATTTATTAAAAAAATGTTATATACCTATTGCAAAATTACAAACTAAAATGTTTGATTCTAAATCGTACTTGATACAGGACTATTTTATCGAGTTTTTTTTCTAAACTGACATCGTCGACCTTGGTTTGGGTTTTACGTCAAACTCTGAGATATCTGTATTTATGGGCTTCGGCTACAAAACTTTAGGAAGCTAACCTAAATGTGTCACTCTATAAATTTCTTTTCTTTTCTTTTTTATGTGCCTCCCTCTAGACAATTTCTCGTTCCGTCCCCTTAAAAGGGGACGGCTGAAATCCACGGGCCTAAGGCGTCAACAATTTAAACCTGGCCCTTTTAGTTCTTGAGCCCAAGAGGAGAAAAAAGTCAGTCATTTCACCCTATTTTTTTTATTACTTTAATGAAATTATGTATAATTACTAATCAAAATTGAGGAGTCTGTCGAATATAGTAAGCGGGAATAAAAAATGGTGGCTGTTTCAAAATGTTAAAAAAAAAAAATTTTCATACGAAGCTCTACATCTTCGAAACTATATACAACACTAGAAAACATAACAGAACATCATTTCAGGTAGACTAAATTTACTAAAATTTACAAACTAAAATTTGATAAACAATGTACTGCAAAATCAGTAGTTAGTGACTTTATTGTGGGAAACGATGAGACGTACAGAGGTATAATAGTATGGAAAATAAAATGTGTTTTATTGACAAATGAACAAGAAACATTCTGAATACTTGATGAATGGTATATGGTCCGGGTACGGTCAAAAAAACTCAAATAGTAAATGATTATACTATTTTTATTGAGCCAACGTTTCGCCCCACGTTGCAGGGCTTCGTCAGGGCTAAAAAAGATACAAACACTTTACATAGTTACAAAAAAAAGAAAAAACATAAGTGGAAAATAACAGGGTTATACAATGAAAAGTAAAAATGTTGTAAACAGTAAATGAAAAAGGTAATAGTAACAGATAGATAAGAGATAAAATAAGAGAAGAAATATTAAATAAAGTACAAATTAAGAGACGAAAAAAGACGGGAGTCAAAGTCAGAATGAGCCGTTTGGATTGGGAAGAGTGGGGATGGCAGTTTAGCATGCCACAATAACGAAAATAATTTTAAAGTAAACATTGTAAAAAAATATTTAAACTAGGTAAACAATAAATGGTAATATACATAATAGAGGGGGGGGGGGAAGAGATATTTACAAAATTAAAAAAAATAAAATACAATTAAAAAAAAACTCAGATAGAAAAACAAAGGAGAAATAAAGTATAAAATAATGGGATACAATATGTGTAAGTGATTAAGAAAGACAATATACCAAATGAGTGGGGATACAGAGAAGTCTAAATTATAATAGAAAATTATAGGATTGTAAATAGGAACATAATTAAATAAATGGTGAAATTTAGAGAAACAAAAAATTTAGAGAAACATTCTGAATCCTAGTTGCATATAGAGAAAGATGCAGTCATTGGCATGGTTTAGACGACTGTAAAGCGTTAGCTGACAGTACTATCGTACTGTCAGATTTTGTGTGATAGTACAGAGTACAGAGCCCAGCGTTCAAATAGAAAATCATAAAAGATTTTACCCAAATGCAACAGTTAGAAAGTTAAATTTATGCTCTTCCAATTCATATCCATACTTTTTCATTACGTTTTTTACTTTCGACAGAAAAACATCGGTAGAGGAAAAATTTCTCCCAGAAACGAGCCCAAAAGGTTTTAATTTTAATAATCTTGGCTCCAAAGGCGCATTTGTCTGTACCTTATATCTTTCAACCTTTTACCAAAAAACAAAGATTAAATGAAGTCTCTGTTCCACATTTATAGATAATAATAAATTAAATAAACTTTTTTTGATTTTCAATTTCAAATGCTCAATACGTCTAATACCTATGAAATATTATTCAAAATATATATGTATATATAGTTGACCGTAAAAATTGATATATAAGAAAATGGTCAGGGTTGCGGTCAAAAGTGATTTTGTTTTCATTGTATCTTATCTTTTTATTTTTATTCCTATCATTGTATCTTATCATAGTTTCATTTTGTATCTTTTTAGCCCTGATGAAGCCCAAAGTGGGGCGAAACGTTGGAAAATAAATAGTTGTAAACTATTTTTGTTTCACTTTTGACCGCAACCCTGACCATCTTATATATTATTCAAAATAAATTATTTGTTAACCACATTCTGTGTTGCTTATTGAATAAAACGGGAACTGACAGGAGAAAGAACAGGATGTTGAGGAAATTGTCAATCCATTAGAGTCCAAAGAGGACGAATTGCACAAGAAACTACCAAGAGAAATGTTCATCAACGACAGACAGAAAAAGAGAGCACATAAATGCAGAGGTAGAACATCCTACATTAACAGCTAAATATAGAAAGTACATCTTTCAAAGATAGTTCAATTTTGAACTATACACTCATGAGTTGGAACAGTACACTCTTTTGTTGAATCAATGTACTCGTGTGTTGGATCATTACACTCGTGCAGGATCAGTACACGTGTTTTGGATGAGTAGATTCATGTGTTGAACCAGTACACTTATTATGAGAGCCGTCTGTAGCTGTGGAAGGTGAGGAGTAGGTCTTTACTCAATGGTAGAGTAGGTCTTTACTCAATGGTAGAGT
>NW_027107648.1:947720-949754 GCF_000696795.3 Halyomorpha halys | reverse complement strand
CATTTACTATTTGAGTTTTTTTGACCGCAACCGGACCATATTCCATTCATTAATAGTTTTTAAATAATAACCCTCACTGTACTTCAATATTAGTACTACATTGAAACAATTCAGACCGACTACCAAAGTGTTGGCCAATATTAGAATTAACTTCAACAATATTCAAACAAACTACACTAACCTTGGGAATGGTTCAGGGCTCTATAACCTTTTAAGGGGCCTCTACATGTTGGCCGAGCCATGGCGAACTCAGACATACGCGAGCATGTGGATGGGTGGCCTGGCTTGGTTGGCCTAGGCTCGTTGCCGAGCCGTCGAGAGTCGGTTTTTTGGACACAGATCAAAGGGGTTCGTGAGAGCGCTCGTGTAGCATCTACACCATTGTTCAATGTCTAGTTGCAACTGAAAGCTGTTAGGAGGTTAAAGGTGTTTGTTGGGACTTTTTATAATAAGTTTTATATTTAATCTTATTTATTTATATTTAATTTCCTTTCATTTTCTTTTTTTGTAATAAAAATAATACAATCCCAGTGCAATGGCTGAAACCACTAGTACGTCCGCCATGCTTGTCTCTCTGAATAATACTGACATGTGGATGGTCCGCTCATTGTTTGCCGAGCATTTGTACAAGCCTCCAATCCGTGGCGAGCGGCCAACATGTGGATCCACCTTTAGGGACTTCAGGTATCGATTATTCAAGTCAGCACTGACAATCGAGTCAGCCCTTACGGGAGCTCTTTGTAACCGTCTAGTAGGTTAATAGGACTTTGTCCACAGTTTACCAGTGAAATAAGTTATTGTTTACCTCAGCTCCCCCCAAAAAGGCGGGAACAATTACTTCTTGACCAGACTTGTACAGTCTTTTTAAACATGAATTACCCGCCCACTCAACAGGGAATTTTTTTTCAGGAAGGAATGGACGTAAGAACGTTATTGTAAAGGAGCAAGAAAAGTTCCTATTCGAAAACAATTAAAAAGGAAACTGGAGGAAACAGTCTATTTAAGTTGACCCAATAAATACATGAGAATCTTCGGACTTATATCCAAAGAGCAGATTAAGAGTTAAATGTCAAACCTTAGAATTATACCTATGAGAAAATTAGGACATTATTAGAGATAGAAATTTGGGATCATTAGACATAATTTGTAAATTAAGAAATTTTATATCCCCCCCCCTCAAATAATTGTAGTGATATCCTAGATTTGCATATACAGTATATGTTAATTTGTAGTTCTTTTTTTGTAAAATTAAAGCATTATAATGTATATTACCTATTAAGTAAATATAAATTAAATGCTTCATTTGTAGAGTTTCTGGTTATAGATTCCAATGATTGCTTTAAATATATAATATCTAATATTTTTATTTTGTAATATCTGTAATATTGCTATTTTGTAAAATGTATTCTAATATTAAATATCTAATACTGAAGATTGCCTGACAGTAGAGTTTCATATTGGACAAAGTACAAGATTCGGAGAGTAATATATGTCGTAAACATCAAAAGTATTAAATGTCCATATTTATAAGTTAAACTTTAACTAAAGCGAGAAAGAAGTAAACGTGAATGGGAAAGAAATTTTCCCTCTTAAAAGGAAATTAATATTATAAACTAACCTATATACTTATCGACGTACAGTCTGGTCAAGAAGTAATTGTCTCCGTCTTTTTTGGGGGAGCTGAGGTAAACTGTTACCGTGTAATATACCAGTGATTATTAGTACCTTCTTATCCCGTTACCTACAACTGCACCCAAAGGCGCAAACCTGATCTAATTAAACAAATTAGAACTGGAAATATAAAATAAAACTGGAAGATTATTGATTGACCATGTGTATAGATGAATGTATTATTTTTTTTTTTATTAATATTTCTTTTACCCCTATTATGTATATTACCATTTATTGTTCACCTAATTTAAATACTTTTTTACTATGTTTACTTTACAAATTATTTTCGTTATTGTGGCATAACTGCCATCCCCACTCCTCCCAATACAAACTGTCACTTTGTCTTTGACTGCCGTCAAAATA
>NW_027107648.1:945318-947185 GCF_000696795.3 Halyomorpha halys | reverse complement strand
GCTCAATAAAATAGTATGATTATCTACTATTTGAGTTTTTTTTTACCGCACCCGGACCATATTCTATTCATAAAATAAAACGTTTGAAATTTTTTTCTTTATTTGAAACCTATATTTAGCCCTTATAAGGGCATTAACTCTCAATTGTGTTAATATAGGTTAAAAGAGGAGATATTCAATTTTCCTATGGTTTTATTAACGTAGGAAATGGATAAAATGCAAAGGAATTATGAACGATTATATGAACAATGTAGACTGGAATAAAAATAAAATAATACAAATAAACAATTTGAAAAATTTCTAATTTTTAATTTATTTAAAAAATAGTATTTGGGGGTTTCAGACTACGCTAAAAACGAATACCATTTGCTTTTTCCTAAAATAAATTTTGTCGACCTGCTTTACTGAAATCCTCATTATGTTTTTTAAATTTTTAGTAAATAAAAAATCCTTTAATAGAATCAGTATTATTGTTTTCTTATTATTCAGAAAGAGACAAATCGATTAACATATAATGACCATGAAAAAATGAATATTTTATGAGCTACGCACTAAAAATTCTTAATTTTGTAAATAATTTTTACATATAATTTTGATTGGATGATTCATATGATTGGATTTCTTTGAGGACTGGTGGTTCAACGAGTTTATTTTCTATTTATTAAAGACCGTTAGTTTATTTAAGTGAGTTTATCACGGGAATGTAAAAGAAGAGAACGAAAGTAGGAGGGTGATTATTTTTAGAAATGTCAGTAGAACATTTCCACTGCCTATCCAGTTCTGTCTTCCCACAAAAGAATGATAAACCATTTTTTTTTTTCATTTTAGGCATTATAAATAATTTTTACCATTATGTTTCGTTTCTTCATTTACTGTCAGTAAAGACGTTTGTTTTTAATTTCACTTGACTATATATGAAATATATACTAAGTGGAAGTATTCGAATTCCAGTTTTCGTCGAAAATACATGTTTTGAAGGCCTCTGAGTACGAAAAACCGAGTCTCGCAAAATGATCTCCGTGTCAGTGTATGACTGAATTACATATTTAAGGAGGGGGGGGGGAGGGGCAGATGCCTGGGATGTGACAGGAATATTTCGTAATATAATATATTTCGATAAAATCGACCAATCAAAAATTGATATTTTATACAATCGATTTATTTTTTCCGATCTTCTCAAAAACAGCTCTAAAGACTTTGATTAAAATCAATATACAATAAAATGATCTTTGATAAAAGATATAGTATTCGAAGATAGTATTTGCACACCACGTTTTTTTTATTAAATTACGAATTTATGCAATAAAAAAAACCTATTACTTCAGAGAGAGAGAGAGAGAAATACTTTATTCATTCATGCTGCCCAAATACATCGGGTTGCTACATTACACAGCATATTTATCAATCCGTGATCGGACTAGTATACATTACATATTTTTACATGGTATAATAAAATAGAAAGAAAACATTTACCCTCTCCCCCCCCCCCACAGTTTTCTTTTACAATTACAAATTTCAGTATAAAGTACAACACCAAATACAAAGATTTCAATTTATTCCTTTTTTTTTCCTTTCCCCCTCTTATCCATTCAATTTCACAATTTTTATTTCATTTGATCGACAAATTCACTCTCCCGAATTCCCCCTCTCAGATCCTCCCCAGTGACCCGTTAAACAAATTCACTGTCAGACGGCAGTGTGAGATCAAACCAGAGAATACTAGTCACAGCAGTAGATCAGTTTACAGTAAAACAAACAAGTTAATACACTTTACCAAAACAAAACTAATACATAGATCGAAAGGAAAATATAATAAAAAGTTAGTTAAAAGAAATACTAGATTGGATATATAAGTAAAAAAAAAATA
>NW_027107648.1:940105-944458 GCF_000696795.3 Halyomorpha halys | reverse complement strand
GGCATGAAGGTTAAGGTCATCCAATGATGCCTCTCCATTAAAATTGAAATTTAAAAATCAATTTAAGAGGTATCCCTATTCCAGCTCCTTCCTAAACGTCGTCTCGTAAGTCTCGTGTTGATAGTCCTTGAATTAGAGGCTTAGTGTGTGTTGGAAGTGCGTCGTAAAAACGTTTATATAATGATTTAATGGTTGTTTGTACGTAGGGAGTTCGTAAGTCTTTAATAATAAAAATAAAATAATTTAATGAATAAATAAGTTAAAACACACAAATCGATAGGACTACGTACTAAAATAAAATAAAAAATAAAAATTATATTTATAACTTAATAACTAAAAATAAAATTCAAATGAAAAACTTCTTAAAAAAATAAACATCAAACTTACAAAAAATACATTAAAAAAGTATTTGCATACATTGTGTTTTATTATTATTATTTTTTTTTTAATTTAATATTTTCCTCAAGGTAGTATCCTTGGTCCCATCATCTACACCGTCTATACAGCTGACATTCCAACCAATCCTAACACTATCCTCACCACGTATGCCGATGACACATGTGTGCTCGCTGTTAATAATAACACATTATGTATCCCAAAATCTCCAATTCCATATCACATCGCTCGAAGATTGGTGTCGTAATTGGAGGATTAAGATAAATTCCAACAAATCCCATCAAATCACCTTTACACTTCGTTGTAAACCTACTGACTGCCCTACAGTTTCATTTAACGATGTTACTCTTACCCCTGTCGAACAGATCCGCTACCTTGGACTACATTTGGACAAGCGATTAATCTGGAATCCTCACACCAGACTGAAAAGACAGGAAACTGCACGTCGATTTCGACTATTACAGCACTTACTAGACAAACGGTCTAAACTTCCAACACATTACAAAAGACTGATCTACATGACTGTAATAAGGCCAATCTGGACATATACAAAATCCTTCGTAAAATCCTCAATGCTCCTTACTTTGTCACAAATAAAGTCATACATAAAGACCTTAATGTTCTCTATGTAACCGATCTAGCCCGAACCAGATATCACTCCTTCCATTATAAACTCTCTAACCACTCAAACCCCTTAGTTTCTAATCTTGCATCCTCTTCCATTCCTGACAATCCTCCGAGGCGCCTGAAAAGAAGATGGCCACGAGAACAGCTAATGTAAAATGTCATTAGAGTGCTACCAATGGGTAGTTTCTCTACATGCCTGTAACACTCCAATTTAACTTAGATCAGATTTACTAAATGAATTATAATGTACAGTTGTGAATAGCAATAAATAAATTTGTATGAAGTCCGTTGGCACAGATTACCGCTTGTCAACGTCTCGGCATTGAGTGGGCGTCTTTGATTAAATTCGAGTTAATTTTTTTCCACTCTTGCTGTAAAAGATCCCTGAGGTGGTGTCTTCCAGTCATCAAAGTATGCTACAAATTTATAATTATGTTTAAGTCAGGAGACTGTGGAGGGATATGAAGTTGTTGGCGAATGTTAATATTAACCACTCTTTAGTTTTGTTCGCTGTATGTTTCGGATCATTATCATGCATATAAATATACCGATCCTGAATTCCTAATTTGGCTGCACTGGCTAGCAGGTTATGGCGTAAAATCTTGATATAACCTTCTGCATTTAAAATTCCTTCAATTGTCACGAGATTTCTTATACCATTATAAGTCACGCATTCCCCAAAACATTACACTCCCACCTCCATGTTTTACATAACTGAGACGTTTCGCTACCTGAATTCTTCGCTTTCCTTTGCCATATCGTCTGCCTGCTATCAGATCCAAACAAATTAAATTTACTCTCATCAGAGAATAATAGATTTTCCCCAAAACTGATGGGCTTGTTGATGTAAACCCTAGCAAATAAAAGCTTTTTTTTGCGATTTGTTTTACTAATATAAGGTTTCTTTCTCGGGACCCTGCTGTAAATTCCTCACACAGACCCCAGAAGTCGATTCGACCATATTAGCTAGGACACCTACACTAACTCCTGGATTTTTATCGCCTAAATTTTGATTTTCTTTTCATCCTCTCATTTACTTTCTTTGGACGCCCTTTCTGACGGTTATTTGCACTTGTACCTCTTTCTTCTATCTAATATTAATTACGTATCTGACGGTAGAAAAGTTAATACCTAACAAATCCGCTATTTCGCGCTATACAATTTTCTTTTATTTCGAAATAGTATAACTTTTTCGCGAATAACGGCGCTTAATTCACTTGTTTTTGGTATTAGAATCGGTTAAATTAAAACAAACTTAATAGATTGAAATATTTTATAATACTGATCGAAAAGAACGAATACTGTTTTTTAACAAGTACTTTTTATTAAGGAACCTCAAACTTATTTATTATTATTTAATTTCATTGTATAAAGAAATGACAAGGTGTGCAAATACTTTCTTCGGTCACTTTAGATCGTATCCATATTGGAAAATTCTGACAGGGCCTGTATACGGATTTTTTAAAGTATCTTTAACTTTGTTTGAAATTAGTAACCATTTCATATTTTTACTAACAATAAAAATGGAGAAATAAAAACTATGAAAGGATTCCATAATTGACTTAAGGAGATTAAAAATAAAACAAAAATAATATTTAGTATGAAAAGAATGGTATAAAATGTCAATTCTAACTGCCATTATAAATGCCTTACGAGTATTAATAGCATTTTCCGTTTCACCAGTCAAATGTTTTCTAATCACCATAATTTTAAATAATTATTTTTTTTTTTAAATTTCATCTAACCTACTTATATATAAGCTTTTCAGTTGACTGTATAATACAAGAGCCAGGAAGAAAAGAGACAGTTATTTCTCCCCAATTTTTGATTACTTCAATGTAAACTATTTATTCAAAACTGATGAGTCTGCCAAGTGTAGGTAGGGGGAATACAAAATGGCGCCTGTTTCAAAACGTTAAAAATAATTAATTTTTCATTCGGAGCTTTATATCTTAAAAACTATCAACAAAATTAGAAAACCTAAGAGAACATCATTTAAAATAGAGTAAATTTACTAAAATATGGACTCTAATAGAGCTATTTGCGTTCAATAGTTCTTCTCGAGACATAGCTTTTTAAAAAAGAACATTTCTTTAAAATGTACTGAAAGATTAGTAGATTTATTTTGAGAAATCTATATCTCAGGATCTTTGTGATGTCTATTAGCACTCAAATTAAAGCTGGTTTAATATACTGTAAAATACATTAAACCTATTATTTATTACCTTTATCTTCGTAGGAATAGTAATTTTCGTGATATTTGCTAAAATAAATTGATTTATAGTAATTCGGACAATAAGTTTGATTTATAACAACCTTTATTTCAGAAACCATAAGACGTATAGATGTCGGTCAGCACTCTAAATAAAGGAAATTTAATTTGCTATAAAGTTGTTTATGACACTTATCTTTGTAGGGATAGTAGTTTTTATGATATTCACACATGAATATAAATTTGGCAAATGACAATGTGTCCGAACAACTATAAATCAATTTATTTTTAAGAATATCATGAAAACTACTACTCCTACGAAGATAAAGGACATAGACCACTTTATAGTCCATTAAACTAGCTTTAATTTGAGTACTAATAGACATCTGTGCCTAGAATGGTTTTAGAGATATAGATTTTTCAATATAAATTAAGTAACTACTGCTCATTCAGTACATTCTGTACATTTTTATAAAATGCAGCTTTTTAAACAGCTGTATCTCGAGAATTATTATTACTTAGAATTATAATTACGCTCTATTAGGGCTCATATTTTAGCAAATTTACTCTACTTTAAATGATGTTCACTTAGATCTTCTATAGTTGTAGTTCAAAGATATAGAGCTCTAGATGAAAAATTTATTATTTTTATTCCCCCTATCTATACTTTATATACTAATTTTGAATTATATATAGTTTTCATTAAAGTAATCAGACATTAGGGTGAAGTAATTGCCTTTTTTTCTCCTCTTGGGCTCTTATACTATTATGATTTAAGATCATAAAACCATTCTTAGTATATTCAATATTGATTAATTCAATATTGAATAAATTTTAGTAGACAGTTATATTTTTATATTTCTGCTATACTTTACCAAAGAAAAATGTTCAGATTCTGAAATGAGAAATATTATAAAAAATACTTTTCTGAAAAGTGTTTAAATCGTAGTAAGTCAATCTGTCAAGTGAAGGGCTCCTTTGGAAAGTATTGCCCCAGTGTATAGCAAAGAAATATCTGTTATAAAATATTACCCCAGTGTATAGCAAAGGGATATCTGTTCCCCAGTGTATAGCAAAGAAATATCTATTATAAAGTATTGTCCCAGTGTATAGCAAAG
>NW_027107648.1:932221-939301 GCF_000696795.3 Halyomorpha halys | reverse complement strand
AAAAAAACATCTGTTATAAAGTATTGCCCCAGTGTTAGCAAAGAAATATCTATTATAAAGAATTGCCCCCAGTGTATAGCAAAGAAATATCTGTTATAAAGTATTCCCACAGGGTATAGCAAAGAAATATCTGTTATAAAGTATTACCCCAGTGTATAGCAAAGAAATATCTGTTATAAACTGAACTTTACCAGGTTTTTTTGGTTATTCCAAAAACTTTTGAGAGGTATCCAAGCGTTGGTTCCAATGTGCCATAAGAGTCAAGAAGAAAAAAAATCTTTATTGTATTGGGTGTTCGGTTAACGATGGTCGACATTAAAGAGGCGACAGTAAGAATAACACCAATCACATACAGACTATGGCACGATTCTCTACAGAGAATGAGAACCTGATATTTTTGGATTTTTTTAAAAAGTTAATCACGCTTTTTGGTGGACAGGGAGCGATCACTCATAAATTATTCTAGGCAACAAGTTCCAACTGTACCATTGCGAAGTAGATAAAATTACATATATCCCCTCCACTCCCTTTATGCTTCCGATTTTCTACTTAATTGTTATTAGTACAAGAGCCGAGAAGAAAAAAAGGCAGTTATCTCACCCCAATTTTTGGTTACTATAATGAAAACTATGTATAATTACTAGTCAAAATTGATGAGTCTGCCAAGTATAGGTAGGAAAATAAAAAATGCCGGGTGTTTCAAAACCTTAAAAAATTTTCCATTCAGAGCTTTATATTTTAAAAACTACCTACAATACTAGAAAATCTATTTATTTTCTGAAATATTAGCCCGAAAAAAGGTATTTACGTCCAATAGTTCTAGAGATATAGCTTTTTAAAAAGGAAAATTTCTTAAAAATATACTGAAAAATTAGTGGTTAGTTAATTTATTTTGAGAAATCTATATCTCAGGTTCTATGTGACGTACAGATGTCTATTAGCTCTCAAATTAAAGCTAGTTGAATGGACTATAAAGAAGTTTATGACCTTTACCTTCGTAGGGGTAGTAGTTTTCATTATATTTTCTAAAATAAATTGGTTTATAGTTGTTCGGACAATAAGTTTGATTTATGAAAAACCATTGGACGTACAGATGTCTGCCAGCGCTCAAATTAAAGCTAGTTAAATTTACTACAAAATAGTTTATTATGTTTATCTTTGTAGGAGTAGTAGTTTTTATATTATAGACAAAATAAACTCACAAAATGTTAATTTCTAGTTGTTCGTCTAAAATGTTGGATTTTTGAAAAAATATATCTCTAGATCGATAAGACGCACATATGTCTCCCAACACTCAAAATAAAATAATTTTAACTTACTATAAAGTAGTTCATGACACTTATCTTCGTAGGGATAGTAGTTTTTATGATATTCACATATGAATATTAATTTGGCAAATGAA
Organism: Halyomorpha halys; assembly: GCF_000696795.3. Classification (NCBI taxonomy): domain Eukaryota; kingdom Metazoa; phylum Arthropoda; class Insecta; order Hemiptera; family Pentatomidae; genus Halyomorpha; species Halyomorpha halys. The sequence continues at coordinate 937,899 of NW_027107648.1, read as the reverse complement.
AATTTGTCCGAACAACTATAAATCAATTTATTTTAGCAAATTTCATGTAAACTATTACTCCTACGAAGATAAACATCATGAACTACTTTATAGCTCATTAAACTAGCTTTAATTTTAGTGCTAATAGACTACTTTTAAAGATATAGAGCTCCGAATGAAAAATTAGTTTTTTTATCGCTTTGAAACAGCCGCCATTTTTATTTCCCCTACCTATACCTGGCAGACTCATCAATTTATGTAGTAATCTTACCTAGGATTACCTAAAGTAATCCAAAATTGGGGTTAGATAACTGCCTTTTTTCACCTCTTGGGCTCTTGTACAATATATAAACATCTCGATAGCTCTAAACGTGAACAGGTATTTGTTCTTTACTCATTCATTATTATTATTAATTTTATTTCTATTTATTATTACCTGTATAATTATATACAAAAAGTAAATTTAGCATTAAATATAAAATAATATGATACAAATATGTGGAGAATCTACCCTCTGATAGAACTCCAATTACGTTACTATAGAAGATCTCGGGGCCTTCTTCTTTTCAGACCCCTCGGGGGATTGTCAGGTATGGAAAAGGAGAAGCTAAATTAGAAATAAGTGGGTTTGGGTGAATGAGAAGTTTATCATGAAAGGATTGGTATCTGATTCTAGCCAAATCGGCAACATATGAAACATTGAGGTCCTGATGGATGACTTGATTTGTGACAAAGGATTCTACGAAAGATTTTGGACTGTAAGGATTGGATACGAGAGGAATTCGATGGTTTCGTGGAGCCCTTATTTAATCCCAACTTACTTCTTTATTTTTCCAACTTTTAGTTCGTTAATTTTTTTTTTTCATATCAATTTTTCTATTTCTACGTGTTATTACGTCTCCTGTTCATTTTTAACCTTATAGTTTACGCGATTTTTTATATTAATACTAATTTATTTCTTCTTTTCTTTCATTTATTTATAATTTTCTTTTCAATTATTTTTACTCAATTTTGACCCTACCTTTATTTACATTTTTATCTTACAATGTCTAAGTATGTTTTGTTGTTTTTGTATCTTTTTAGCCCTGATGAAGTTTTATAATGTGGGGCAAAACTTCGGCAAATTAATAGTTGTTAACTATTTTTGTTCTTTTTTGACCGCACCCCTGACCATCTTCTTCATTGAATTGGCTCAATTGAATTTTTACTAAGTGGTCTTGTGCAGGCTAGACTTGATCCTGCCCACTGTGAACAAAACAGACTATCGTCTTATTTCGTCCATACCGACAAAATAAAAAAAAAAAATTCTTTTAAAAAAATGGAAACATTGAAATTTAAAAGGATTCTCCTTATTTGAAACATGTAATTTTAATTTCTAACAATTATAGATAGCAATATGTATTCTTGCGATTTTAAAAGATTGATGAAGTAAGAAGAAAAGATATGGATTCAAAAATGAATTTATAATTATAAGTATGCCTGATGGTGTGACTATGGGCACGATACGTTGTTATGGATAAATGAGAAAATTAAAGAATGTTGTAAATGCAAATGTTTTTTGTCTTTTCCTAATTATATAAATTTAAAAAAGTAACCACTGTATTTTATTAAAGCGAAATAGTACCTGCTTAACAATTATGAACAGAAAAATGTATAATTTAAGGCAATCTCTAAATATATAAGTAACTTATGTCAACTCTAGAGGGATGTATAAAAATAAAACAATCAAGAACATTTCACGAAAATTTTAATTATAGCAAGATAGACCGGGTAGTAAAGGTATCAAAATAGCGAAAGAAAACTATTTATTGTTAACCAACGTTTGGCCCCACTTTGCAGGGTTTCGTTAGGGCTAAATGAAAAAACAAGATACAAACATTATATAAGTAACAAAACATTAGAATAAAAACATTTCAAAACAATTATTATGTTTATATAATATATAAAAACCAAATAACAATATATAGTTTTCTTTTACTATTTTGATACTTCATACTTCATACGGTCAACTATAATCTTCCAATATGAAAATTTGAATTCTTTAAGAATCCTATACATTTCTTTCTTCAGACATACAATTTTAAACGTAATTTAATTTTTGTTTTTTAATACTCTTTCTTCAAATCCAACTATAAAGTGGCCCCGACGATTTTGTCGAAAAGGTTGCTGTCAAACCTCACGCATATACCTTCCTAAATATGCAATACCAGTTTCTAACGACTTTTCTTTTTTGAGCTTGTCTGTTCACAAACAGACCATTTGGCGAGACATGGTTATTTGGACTCAGGAAATTTTCCGTCGAAAACTGGAATTAAAATTCAGTAAGATCGCAAAAAATCCCCTTACTGTATATATCTTGTAATAGGTAAGCGAAAGCAAAGATTTGGTTAAAATCAGTGACTCCCTCGCTGTGTCCTTCCCTTTTAAGAACATCCATATTACACAAGAATAATCAAGAGAAATTAAATTATTTGCTTAGCTTTGAATAAATTCTCATTACTATTTACCTATTGTACTAAAATTAATTTTTACTATTGGCTACACTGGAAACAGCTGATGTTGTTTTCAGAAAGGCTAATGATAGGTTATATAAGTTGCTCTATAGCTTTAGGTTGTTTTAGTCCAGTTGGTTCAACGTAAATTATAGTTTGTTTTTATAAATTAGCAGTTTTGGTTTTGTTACGAGGCCTTAAGCGTTTCTGATCAACGCTATGCCCTCAGTTGATGTTTCATTATGTGTTGTTAGAATTGAAACTAGCCAGAATAGTGATTTGCAGAAAAATGAAGGTTCTTTTGACTTAAACGCTCGCAAGACAATACCTTTGCTTCGAGGCCGTAGGAAAGCCAGAAACATTGACATTCAGACATTGTGCATTTTAAACAGTTCAATGGCCGAAGGAGTTGAGAACATTGCAAAGCCAGTTTGTTCAAATGGCACTGTTGAAAGAGTTCCCATAAAAACAATAATCGAAGGAAAAGCTGCTAAAGAAGTATTACAATTTGTTTCAGGAAATCCTTTTGTGGAAAAGACACATGGTATTATACATTTGTTCAAAGAAAATGAACTAACTAATATTGATAGAGCATCTTTTAGAAGCCAGACATTGTGTATTCTTGCTATCCCTGTGACTATGAACTGTAGTGAACTTTTAAGGTTCTTAGAACCTTGTAAAGAAGAGATCAAACATATTAGGATTATTCGAGACAGCTCGCCTAACCAATATATGTCATTGATAACCTTTCGTTCTCCTGAATCGGTGCAAATGTTTTATCAGAACTTTAATGGCATTCCGTTTACTAGCATGGATCCTGATTGGTGTTGTCACCTAGTGTTCGTTTCCAAGGTCGAAACAATATCTGAAATAGAGGGAGGAAGTATTGCTCCTGTGTCACATACAGAACTTCCAACATGCCCCGTTTGTCTGGAGAGGATGGACGAGTCAGTTGATGGTATCTTAACTATATTGTGTAATCATGCTTTTCATGGAAACTGCCTCGCTAAGTGGGGCGATACAAGCTGCCCTGTTTGTAGGTATGTACAGACACCCGAACCGAACAGTGATAGTCATTGCCTTGAATGTATGGCTTCTGAGTCCTTATGGATATGTTTAATATGTGGACATGTCGGCTGTGGTAGATATCTACAGGGGCATGCTTACCAGCATTATATAGACACTCAACACTGCTACTCCATGCAAGTTGGTAGTAACAGTGTCTGGGACTATGTAGGAGACAATTTTGTTCATCGCTTACTGCAGAACAAGGCAGATGGGAAGCTTGTTGAGGGACCCAGTCAAAATAAATCTTCTGAACTTGAAGCCAAATTAGAAAATGTTCAATTAGAGTATACTTACTTATTGAGCTCTCAACTAGAATCTCAGAGAATGTACTATGAGAAGTTAGTGAGTGATCTTGAAAAGAGAACATCTGATGAAATATCTGATTTGAAAGAGAAAGTTCAAAATTCAATTGAACAAACAAAATCACTTAATGATAATGTTAATGTTTTGTCTAAAGAAAAATCTAATTTAGAAAAGAAATTGCAAAATATGTCATCGAAATTAACATCTGCTTATAAGCAACTTCAAGAAGAAAAAGAACTGAATAATGCTATGCGAACAAACCAGACCCAATGGCAGGATAAGTATAATGTTTTAGAAAAGGAATTTGAAAAATATAAATCGAAGAAAGAAGACGAGGTGATAGAACTGAAAGATCAACTTAGAGATGTTATGTTCTTCCTTGAAGCAGAAAAGGTTGTCAATAGTAGTCCTCACAAGAATGAACTAAAGGAAGGCAAAATGGAAGTTGGAAAACCGGCAAGCAATTCTAAAAGCCATCGCCACGGGAGGAAACACTAGCTTTAAATTCACCTTGTTCCTATTCATTGTGATTTTTTTAATAAGGCACGTTGCTTAAGTTAAGTGTTTTATTTTATTTTTATTGATTTGATAGCTTTATTCGATATTTTTTGTGATAGAGAAATGTATTTTAATTGTAAATTTGTAGAATATAATGGATATATTTAAAAATAAGCTTATTTTTTAAAGGTAATTTTATTTTTGTACTTAATTCTTTTTATATAAGGTGATATGTAGCAATATTACATTTTTACTGTAACGTTTCTGGTCACTCAACTCTGCTCGAAGCTTTGTAAGTGTTTTATATTTTTAATATATCTTCAAATGTGTCTTTGTTAAAAGTAAGTGTTATTTTTAAACTACTCGTATATAAGGGCTTTTCTATGAATTTCGCTAAAAAAAAGTATTAAGAAATAAAAATTAAATTACTTTTAAAATTGTATGTCTCAAAAAAGAAATATGTATGATTCTTAAAGAATTAAAATTTTCGTGAAATGTTCTTGATTATATTTTATTTTTCTTCATCCTTCTAGAGATGACAAATTATGATTTATTTAGAGATTATTATACGATTTTCTGTTCATAATTGTTAAGCAGGTACTATTCCACTTTAATAAAATTCACTAATTAAAATAGAATTAATATCATAAGCAAAAAACTTGAAATTAACTTATGGGAGGGTTCTTATTGGGATGCTGAATCCGAAAGTCAGGATTTCAGCTCATCATCTGCTGCCTTCACAATGAACATATTTAAAAGTCCAAAATCTGGAACTGTTTTCAGTTTTTCAATATCTTTTTTAAAATTAAATACCTGAAAGAAAATATTGCAACCCAAAAAAGACTAAATTAATTACTTCAGTGAACTGAAAAGACATTTTTCTAAAATATTACAATATTTTAATAATTTTGTTTGTTGAATCAATTTATTTTTAGCTAATATTAAGTGACAATACAGGATGATGACTATAGCCATGCTAATACTGAGAGCATTTAGATGCTGGTTGAGTTAAAATCAACTTCTTCTCATAGCCTGACTGTATTGTGTAAACCAAAAAATAACATATATTATTAATAAACTATACAACAATAATATAGCTTATAGTTATGTATCTTATTATATTATAATATAATCTCCACCTTGTCAATCTTTCCCTTTGTTTATCTTAGTTGTGTTAAATTCACAAGTTACCATTTCTTATAAATAATTGTGATAGCTATAAGAAGGAAAAAACTGTATTTACATCCTAGACCTTCTCTTATGATAGTATGGCATGCATTCTGCTGCTTAAAAACCTTCAATTAATTTAATATTATTTAGTTGCCCCAGGAAAGTTTA
>NW_027107648.1:908414-931342 GCF_000696795.3 Halyomorpha halys | reverse complement strand
TTTTTATTTATTGTAAAAAAAAACAATACAGGATGATGACTACAGCCATGCTAATACCGAGGGCATTTAGATGCTCGCTGAGTTAAAATCAACTTTTAAAAATAACTTTATTAGGTATTTTAGTTATAACTACTCACTACTTTTTAAGTATGCTGTTTAAATTTGTTTTATTAAAAATATCAACATATAATTAATATAATATCAACTGTTCCATTATGAACAAAAATCTGTTCTGATGTTATGCAACTCTTACATTTGAGTCCCTAATTTTTTTTGTTTTAATTGTAATTATCATGTTCAAACTTTTTCTAATGAGCCCATTTTGATTTAATTTTTTTAAAATTATTTTTTAACAATTAGCTTAATCAAAATAAAGGATTACACTACTGTTTTGTCTGCTAAATCGGTAATTTTTTCTAGAATCTACATCACAATGCTTCATTGTCTTTTTATATTATTTGATTTTTAGCTTTCTTAATAATTAATGATTCAATTTTTAATAATAAAAACTACAACAAAATTAATTTTTCTTGTTTGAGACTATCTGACTGTTCTGTTTTATTGTCTTCTGGAAATAATTTTAAAATGTAAATTATTTGATAGAAAACGAGCTTGATGACTGTTAGGCATTTATATCAATATCATACAGTTTGAAAATTATGTTAAGAAAGGAAGATCACTTGTAAAAAACAAATGAAGGACATTTCTGTTGTCAAATACTGATTAAACGAATAGATAGTAAAGCATCATTTACTGTAGTCTTAAAACAATTAAGTTTATTGAGCCATAATTAAATACCTGTTATGGATGTGAAAACTAGGTTACCCAAGTTGTGGGAAATCGATTTATAATTAACTGTATTAGACAAATCAAATTCTTCAGAAATTCAATATTTTAGGTTTTAAAAAATAAAATCTTTGGTTTTCATTGAAATGTCATAGACAATGTTCCGATATACTGTATATTTCAAAGTTATTTTCCAAATTTTTAATAATTATTTAAATTCAATCATTAATTAAACATTAACACATTTTGGTTGTTATTGTTAAGTAAATAATATATTAAGAATATTCAGATATAGTCATCTCATCATTTCTTTGTTCATCTTAAGTTAGTTATGTATTGAATTTTAATTTTTGATTGATCATAAAAGAATATGTTAGGATCTTATCATTGGATATATGGGCAGTTCTTCAGGATGCTTAGGTGCCTTTAAATTTATGTTGTTCATAAAATATCCATAAAATCTTTTCATACTTTTACAGACTTAATCTAAAGACTTGTTTGTATTTACGTAATATGTTAAACAGAAGAAAACTTTTGTCATTCCAAAAGCTAAGTATGTTTTTATTTTATGTATATATTTTAAATACTTTTTTTCTCTTATGCATATAGGATGCACCTCCTTTTATTCTCCTACTGTTACTTTGTTTAAACTATCTTTAAACAAAATGTTTACTTTTTGTTATTAAATAATCATTTACTTATTGGATCATTGTGTTTCACTGAAACTATCAATTCTTATAAAACTAATCCTAATAAATAAGTATTTTGTTTTGGAATTTAAAATTGATATATTTGATGATTAAAGAAATTTAAATCTTGTTTACCAATGTTTTACTATCTATTCGTTTAATCAGTATTTGATGACAAAATTGACCTTCATTTGTCTTTTAATACCTATTTTCCTTTCTTTATATAACTTTACTATCTAATAGCTGTATAATCTATTATTCAAGTATATAGTAAGTAATTAAATAATATATTTATAAAGTTGGATGTTCAAGACTCATTGGAGACTGACTATATGGTAGGGGGTAGCTTACCATAAGTAACCTTACCCTCCCTTTAAGAAAAAATGATGCTAAGAGGTGGGGATAATGCTACGCCTCTAAAAGGCAACTTTATGTTGTAGTTAATTGGGATTTCGCTCATTAATGTAATTATATGTAAAACTGTCCATTTAATTGCAAATATGAAGAGACTTGAAGTTGTAATAAATGTTATTTCCAATAATCATGATAGCTGACTGTGGATGACTTAAACGAGCAGAAGATGGTTAGGGAGTCCGGTCAAAATATAACAAAAATAAGTTGAAATAAGTTTGTGTTATATTTTGACCACACCCCCCAACCATCTTCTCCTCATTATTTCCAATAATTTGGTGTATCTATAATGAAAATCTTTGCAGCCATTCTTGAGAAATTCTTTCTATTTTCTGTTCAGATACATTTCAATTTGAATATTACGATCCCAAAATTTATTTAGTGTTCTAAAAAATAAGGAGTGATTATAAAATTGAATTAACTTGGTCAATTTTTTGATTAATATTTTCAAGGAACAGTTAATGAATAATTAATTTCTTTGAAGGAAAACATTAAAATATAAAGTTTGATACAAATAAATAATTATTTCTCGTATGATGGAGAAAGTTGTTGGAAAATAATTTATTATTGAACTCCTAAAAATTCTACATATATTTAATTATTTACTGTGTACTTGAATTTAATTACTTACTATGTATAATATTTTATTCAATTATATAGTTAGTAATTAAAACTTTAATGGGTGGTGACAACAACGTCTTGTCTTGTGTAAAGCAAGCATTAGTTGCCAGTGAGAACACTTTGCCATGCTCAAGACATACCCAACAGCCAGAGACAAGACAGTGTTATGTGTCGTAACTTTATTTTTTGATATCTTATGAACAGAGGAGCTATGTTAAAGTGTTTTGAATTCAGATATTTGCCAGCTATGAATGTAGTTTTTATCAAAAAAAGACCAATTACATAGTAAAGTTAGAACTAAATATTTACAAACTGTACAGTGTTAAATAATGTATGTGTAATTGTTTGGAGTTCAATTATAGTTTATTTTCATGCACATCTCACAATCATTGTTTAATGTGTAGTTAATAGAAATTTGAAGAATATTGGGAAGTTTAAGCTATCATCTACTAAGATTTTAGTTTTTTCATTTAGGAACATTTTGATTCATGGAATAAATGAAAAGCGACTTAGACCACTTTCATTGTTCACTGGCTCAATTAGTGATGTAGGAATTTAAACTGATCAATATCTGTTCAACAGCCTTAGAATTGGAGAGTAAATGGCATAAACTACTTTTCAGACCAGCCATTTCTGAAAAAAAGATCTTCAAAAGGGAAGGGGCATGACTTGCTACCAACTGCTGGCCCACAGTCTTTTTTTTTTTTCTTTTTCGGTCAAGACTCCCATTGGAGTCCTATACTGCCTAAACATGGTTGGGGGTCAAAGTTCTTCATTTTGTGGGACCGCCACTCAATGAAAAAAGTCGACGTCCCAGGCCGGATTCGAACCGGCACCGCCAATAGACATCAAATTGGTAAGACTATGTTTTAACCACTGAGCTATGGGCGGCCCAGAGCCCACAGTCTTATTCTAGAGAGTAACATGTATCACTAAGGAGTGATAAAACAAAATAGAGAGGGAAATAACACTTCTTTTATTACATATTTTAAATAATTCGTTTTGTACATATATTTACCAACTATATTACTCTTCTCGTACAGCCTTTATCTTCTTATAATATTTAAACTATTCATGTCTTTCAACATTATTTATGTATCCATAATATTAATTATTTTATAATCATTCCGTACATCCTTTTATTCATTGATTGTTATCTTGTTTTTCATTCATAACGCTGATGATTGAAATTCTGGCCGAAACGTTGGCACTAATAAATACGTTTTTTACTTATTTGTGGTATTAATAAGTCCACACCCTCAACCATCTTATCCTCATTATTATTCTGATTTTATGTAAAAGAGAATGGTATTTTCACCTCCTACACAAAATGAAGTGAAGTAAGTCATGGGAGTGTTTTTCCCGATTAAATCAGTACACTCATGTACAAAAATAGTACCAATGTTAGTTATTTTACAATCACTCTATATCCTTTTATTGAGTCCGTATTCCCAAACATATCAGGATATGGACTCAATATTTTAGACAATTTAAAAAAAAAAAAAAATAGAACAAGTTCAAAAATTGATATCATCTAGACGGTAAAGGATGCAGGTCCTTTTTGATGGAGCTTGTACACTGAACAAAATTATGCTATAGTTAGCACCCTATTTTAACCGGAGTGGTCAACTTGAATCAGCATACCTGCATTTTTGAGGTTGTTTATATGATGTTTTAACTCTCTAGAACTAGAAGTTCAAGTCATTGCCCAAACTCATAAGCTCTTGGTACTATTTTTGTACATGAGTGTACTGACTTAATCGGGAAAAACACTCCCATGACCAAGAAAAAAAAAACTAGCAAGGACAGATATCAAATTGGCAAGTAGATACTTGTTACATTAACTGTTATTTTACTTAATTTTGTGTAGGAGGTGAAAATGCCATTCTCTTTTTCTATAAAATCAGACCATAAAAAAAGAACAATAATGAGAAGATGGTTGAGGGTGCGGTCAGTGAAGACCACAAATAAGTAAAAAATGTATTTATTAATGCCAGAATTTCAAGCCTTCATCAGGGCTAAGAACAAAAAAAAAGATAACAACCAATGAATAAAAGGATATACAGAATGATTATAAAATAATTAACATTATGGATACATAAATAATGTTGAAAGAAATGAATAGTTTGAATATTATAAGAAGATAAAGGCTGTACAAGAAGAGTAATATTAAAATAATTAAGAGAGAACAAATAATAAAATACACATGATAATATAGTTAGTAAATATATTTACAAAATGAATTATTTAAAATATGTAAATAAAAGAAGTTTGATTTCCCACTCTGTTTCATTTTATCACTCCTTAGTCATATATGTTACTTCCTAGAATAAGACTTTTTTAAAAAAAATTGTTATCATGACAACATTAAGAGTACCTGCTTCAGAATTATCAAAGAGCATTCCCTGAAGGCAATCCAAATAAAAAAAAAATCACTTTATTTTCTAAAATATATTAATAGCTAAATAGCACAAAATTTATATGATATCTGTCTCAGGAATCATTAAACATAAATAACTCTAATTGAAGTTAGCTAAATGCACTATAAAGTGTTTCAGCTACCAGTTATACTTTAGAAATTGGAGGTGATAAACCTATAAATATATAGTGGCCATTTTGAAAAATAGGCTTTATTAGGCCAATTGGGCCTGAGGAAGCAGGATCTTTTTAACGACTATATTTTCAACTATTTTTACATAAGAATCCACCAACAGAAATTAATTTACACTTATTTCTAGATACAGTTAAACTTCAAGATATTTTTACTAGACTACAACCTAAATGTTCTAGAGAGGGATAGGCCATCCTTCCCAGAGATATCAATCAACATATTAAAAACCTCATTACATCTTAATCAAAGTTTAATATTAATTTAACGCATTACTAATATATCTGGCTAATAATTATTTATTTTCCAAAATGCTCCTGAGGGTCAGGGGTTGGTAGGAAATCATGCCTCTTCCTTTTTGAAGATTGATGATTGACCGAGTGAAATTAATAAAGGAAGATGGTCCATGGTTTTATTCATTGGTTGTTATCTTGTGTTTTGTTCTTAGCCCTGATGAATGTAACATTATTACTTTATTTTGATCTTCATTTAATTATGTTGATATTCAACAAGAATATGATTCAAAACATTTTTTATTTATCAGAGATACTGCATAAGAGATAGTTCTCATTTGTCCTTAATGCTTATTCTAAAATATATTCTGTGTATATGAATCTATTAAAATATTAAATATAACCAAATGTAACATTATTTGAAACTGATAAAGAAAATAAAAAGAGCAATTGTAAACAATGTGAAGATAGGTTTTAAATAGTTGAGACCACAAAAAATTGGGTTAGCGAACAAAAAAAAAAACTTTTAATACCACAACATAGCATAATTGAAGTTAAAAAAGCAAAAGTAGTGTAACTTGCAGTACAATTTAGACCACCATTGCATTTCAAGATTAATTTTTAAATTTTTATTTTAATATTACAAAAAAATTTAAAATGGACATTAAGAGTATAGGACAGCATCATGGAGATATTCTTAATATGACAAATTTAAAGTGTAAAGGGAAATAAGTTAATTTAAATAGAAGATTTAAAATTTTTATTAGATTGGATTTGTGAGAGACCGTAGCTGAGAGTGTTAACAGTGTCACCTAAGCAACCTCGAATCCAGCAATGGTTAGATTTCAGTGTGGGCAGGTCAACTTTTATTTTTGTGGTGGCCTCAAGGAATGAAAACTCAACCTTTCTACTGTGGTTAGAATAGGATAGCAACAGCATTGGGCACAGTGCACTTTGAGGTAGGTAATCTTAATATCTTTGAATAAAATATAATTTGGTTGGGTTTAATATTTTAATTAATAGAAAAGTATAGAATATGTTGTGACATTGCTATATGCTGGTCTATAATGTAACTACTGAAGCTGTCAAATCCATTAAGAGCTGACATGATGAACCTAGCTGCTGCAACTTGAACTACTACAGTTATCACAAAGACTGTATCAAGGCGTATTGATATATATATTGTTTTTTGTAAATAATTTAACTTGACTTGTATATAACCATTTATTATATTTCTAAGTGTAGTATTTTAATCAATAAAAATTACTATAGAATCTTCTGATTCACAAAAAGCTAACATCTTACACATTTTTGTTGGCATTTAATATCCACAGAGAGATAAATTAGCACAATTTGGTAAATTAAAGTGTGAATTTCGCCTTCAGGGGATTCTCTTCCTTTGAAGGCAATAAGTAACAATATATACAGTGAATTCTAGTGCAATTTTTAGATATGTATATTGGACTTTCACTATGCCTTCTCTAGATCTCTCCTCCTTCCTGTACTTTTTATTCCTTTTGTAAGGACCTACAGCTAGTTCTCAAAGAACTTACAATCCCCTTTGCAAATGAAAATAGTTCCCAGCAGAGTGAAGTTTCCTTCCATGAAAGGATCCACAGATTGTTCCCATAGGACTTGCCAGCTCCTTCACAACCACTTGGCTCATCTCCTACGAAGTGAAGTTTCTATCCTTCAAGATTTATGTTAAGACTCTTCTTGTCCATTCATCTCCTAACCAGCTACCTTTATTTTAAACTGTATGAACACGCTTTGTCCAGTCCTTCTGGTATAGAGTACCTAACATCTTCAATTGGAGTCGGAACCATCTAATCTAACACAACCACCTCGACCTATTGTAGAATAAATGTTGATAACAAATGAGAATTATCACTTCAAATAATTAAATCATTTATTAAATAAGATATATTTTAAATCATGGCTTGTTGAATACGGACATTACTTAATGAGCAAAAATAAGATAAACATGTTAAAATATTATGTTTTTTTATTATTTATTTAATATTATGTTCTCTTTATTTGTATTTTCTTTAATATTTCTTTTCTTATCTATCTGTTACTATTACCCTTTACATTTACTATTTACTACCTTTAATTTTTCTTATTATATCTTACTTTTTTACATTTTATACCCCTGTTATTTTACACTTGTGTTTTTGTTTTCCTTTTGTAACTATGTGTTTGTATCTTTTTTAGCCCTGACGAAGCCCTGCAACGTGGGGCGAAACGGCTCAATAAAATAGTATAATTCTACTATTTGAGTTTATTTGACCGCACCCGGACCATATTCCTTTCATTATGTTTTTTAAAATGAACATATGGCATTTTCTTAGTTAAAGTTGTTGAAGAAAAGAAGATGGCGTTGTGACCTTATATTGTACACTGTTTTTAGAGTTCTACTACTGGGTAGTTTCTCTACATCCTGTATCAAATCATTATGTCATTATGATCAAATTTACTGGTTGTATTTTTTTATACAGTTGTAAATATCAACAAATAAATAAAAAAAAAAAAAAAAGTTGAAGGAAGAATTGGTGTGCCAATTATATGTTCCTAAAGTATTTATCTGATTTTATTAAATAATAAGATATAAAGTTAAAGTTCAATCATTTTTTTGTGGTAGATAAATTGAAAATAATTTTAAAGAGGAATAATTTTAGACTTACAAATGGTGAAGGTGAATGAAATAAATGAAAAAAGTTTACGAACATTTGTACTTAAAGTAATACTAGATATATTTTATTATTTTTAACTGACAAATGGTAGGTGACTTTAACAAATAATAATATATTATTAATTTTAATTATAATAATAATTAAATTCAAAGAAAATAATAGAATAACTTTGTAAAGAAATTTTGAATTGGATTGATATTATAGGAAGTAATAGCAGATCCAAGGTTGCCCTGTTAGATTTCAAAACATACTATTTCTATTTATAAAACCTGCTTCAATCCCCAAGGGCACTAACTAACAATATATGCATTAACTCTCTTCTAATAATATTATGATAAATAAAGCACAATTAAAAATCAATATTTTTTCTGAATTTTATTTTTAATTACATATATTTCTAAATTTATGATTGCATTTATTATTAGATGATATTACATTACTTTTCTAATTAGTTGAAAAATTATAGATTTCTAATAAAACAGTGATCATTTATTCCCTACCATCCTTAAGGCCTTAATTAATTTTCATTAATATATCTAATAATCGAAATTGATATATTACAGAGATATACAGTTAAACTAATAAGTGAAAAAATACCTATACTTATAAAGAATTCCTTGTAGATGAGTTTAATTATTGAGATATATAAATAATAAGAGATAAATTAGGAGTGGTATATCAAAATTCAATGAATCCTCTTTTAGAAAAATACAATTGAAATATCTAAAATAGATAAGCTAACTTTTTATTGAAAATGTTGATTTGAACACTTCTTTGATAAGAGAAAATTTTAATTTTACAATAAATTAAAAAAATTTTAATGTGGAATTTTATTTAGTCAAAAACCCCTTACATTTGAAAGAATAATCCTTAAATGTAATATTAATTTCTATATAACCTTTACACTTTATTGATACTGGTGATTATTGTTTAAATAAATAAATTGTATCACAACAATCCAAAATTTTTGTGATCACACAAATGTGATAAAAAGGTTTAATTTTTAATTTAATGCAAAGAATTAACAAAATACGGTAATTGTGGACTGAAATTAATGACCTAGGCAGAATAGCCTGCATGAAGTCGTTTTTTTTTTTAAATGATATAGTTCTAAATTGTATTGATTGTCCTTAAGTATGGCCAAAACGTCGGACTCATAAAGAAATAAAAATAGTTTTGAGGCTAAAATTGGATAAAACTTATTTATTTAAACTGTAATATTAATAATCAATAATAGAAATGGTAATATGGCTTTTAAATTACTCCTATTTTCAATTTTATTGTTAATATAAAAAATTATATAAATAACTTAATAATCCATAATGTCAAGATTCATTTCATGATGCTGCCACAAAATAAACCAGTTCATGTTTGTTCTATTTTATATTTAATTTAAATTGAAGATTTAAAATTTTCATTAGATAGGATTTCTGAGAGTGTTAGTATCACCTAAGCAACCTCAAATCCAGCAATGGTTTAGATTATGGCCTGAGGTGGAGGGGGTTTGACTTTTTTGTCGGGGCCATAAAGGAATGAAAACTCGACCTTCCCACTGTGGATAAATTAGGACAGTAACAGCATTGGGCACAGTACACTTTGATTGAGATAGGTAATCTTAATATCTTTAAATAAAATATAATTTGTTAAATTTGGTTGGGTTTAATACTTTAATTATCAGAAAAGTATAGAATATGTTGTGACACTGCTATCTGCTGGTCTATAATGTAATTACTAAAGCTGCCAAAACCATTAAGAGCTGACATGACGAACCTAGCTCTTACTGAACTACTACTGTTATCACACCATCGCCTATTGATATACATATTGTTTTTTAAATAATTTAACAAAATAAACATTGACTGACCCAGGGAGGAATCAAACCAATAACCTTATGAACCGAGCACTCGGGGACCATCACCTCAACAAACTCAGCGATCATGTCATCTACACTTCATACTATTTATGAACTTTGGTTTGTTTAAGAGAGAAATTGAAATTATGGTACTTCCCTTGCTCTGGGCCTATCTTTCAAGAGAGGCTAAATGTTTTCACAAATTGAAACATATATCGTCATAATAAATTGATATACTTAATTCAACTACATTATTTATTAATATACATATCACCTATATATTAAGTTTCATATTGTATTTTAATTTTTATCTAATATACAGTTTAAATTAATATTGGTGTGTTTTGTTATACACCTTCCAGATCCAAGGACTATTCCGGGTAATTTCTCAATCCTGACAGGAAGGATAAGCAGGATTTGGCCATACACACTCAGCAGCAAAAAACGAATAAATATTTAAACTTTTAAATTCCGAATTTTCGATAATAAACAGATCTTTTTTATTTTTAGAAATGTATTTACCATTAATTCTAATACTTTTTGAACATATTTAAACTTAATTAGAAAAAAATACATAACAATATTCCAGAATATTTTTTTTTAATATAGCAAAAGAATTAAAATGAGTTAATAATAAAAAAATTTAATGTAGAAACGTATTGTATGTACCTATAAACGGTTAAGAGCTTTGATTTTAAGGATTAATAAATTTTTTTGTCCCTCTATCGCAAATGAAACAGAGAGACTGAAACACTAGACACATGTGTTGGGAAAATGGCCCAACAACTCCCTTCTCATAATACGCCGACATCATAGAGTGAAGTACAAGTTGACATAACATCTTTCTTTCTTCTAAAAGAAAGAGATTTTGTATTGGAAAAGGAGAAAGGATCAAATAAAAAATCTTTGTCTGTTACTAACAATCGAAACGTTTATTTCAAATAAAAGTTACAAAATAAAATGGATGATTATAACATAACATATTTATTAAAAATAGCATATGAAATAGATTCGAGTAATATAAGCGTCAAATCATAAAACTATGACACAAATATATTGTGATATTAAGTAGAAGTACAATTTTCAATTACGCACTGTCTTAACAACGGAAATCATATACCACCAATCATACCCACATAAACTAAATAATAGAATGCCTAACTATATACAATTGCTAAGTAAAATAATATAAGGTTTTAAATATTATACTTACTTAAAATTCTACTAAATATTTGACTCAAGTAAAAGCTGTTGGAAAAAGAAAACAAAAAAAAAAAAAAATACGGCTGTCTAAACGATCTAGGTGCAGGCAAAAGATGCTATGGAGGTGCCAAAAATATGAAATATTTTTAATTTAAAATAAAAAAATGATTTTGATTATAACCTAATAAGACTTCTATCTGAATACAGTTGACAAGCTAAATGTTAGTAACATGGGATGCTTGCGCTAAGGATTAACAATTTTAAAATAAAATACAAAACAAAACAGCCTCCTCCCCAAATCAGTCCTTACTACATCTAAAGTTTTCTCTCCTTTAGATCTCGTTTTTATCACAGATACCTTATCGCGATAACAGGCACCTCTTTTTAATATACTATTATATTAATATACAGTTACAAAAATGTTATGGACGAGTGCGATAAATCAACTCTTTAGATACATAATCATAGCAGATTAAAAAAAAATAAAAAGAAAAAAATTTGCAAACAAGTAAATGTTTTCAAGAAATTTGAACATTTAAAGGGCTCAAAAGAAAGAAGTTGTTCGATGAAACAATTTCTTATTTGACATGCCATATTCGCATTAACTAAATTTCATTTAAATAAATCACAATATGAGAAAATTACAAAAAAAATTTTGACACAAAGTCCTCATCTTAAAATTCATAAAATAATGGCATGGCAACGGTGACTCAATTGATGACAACTTGTCAATCTTTACAAGGTGTGATAGTAGTTTTCCTGCCTAGAAAGATAGAACTTCCAGGACAGGAAACCGATAGCTACCAGACCAAGACCCAAAGCGAATCCACCTAAAACAAAAGATAACATTCAAATAATAGATAATAAATCAATATACATAAATTATTAATAACATAATATATTAAGCCAATTTGTAATGTGAAGCAAAATAAATATGCTCTGCCCATTGCTTGATGTAAAAATACAAAACTTAAACAAAAAAAAATCTTAAATAATTATTAGCTTAAAACTTTATTACATTTATTTTCAGGAATTTGTTTATACACTTTACCCTTTATTTGGTACTAATAACATAACACTTTAAGCCAATTTATAATGTGATAAAACGTAAATGTGCTCTGCCCATTGCTTGATGTAAAAATATAAAACTTCATTATATTTTTTTTGAAAATAATTATTAGCTTAAAACTTCATTATATTTATTTATACACTTTATCCTTTATTTATTATTAATAACATAACATTTTAAGCCAATTTATAATGTTACAAAAAGTAAATACACTCTGCCCATTGTTTGATGTAAATATAGGAAACATAAAAAACAAAATCTTAAAACTTCATTATATTTATTTTCAGAAATTTATTTATACACTTTGTCCACTTCTTTATTCTCTACATTTTAATAATGTTTCGGGCTCCTCAACCCATTATCAAGTTCTTATTCTTAATTTGTGGACATCGTCACTTTTTTTTAAAAATCATTTTTATATATTCCAAAATGAATATAAGTCCTAATTTTTTTTAAAATTAAAAAGCTTATTTTTCATTTGCTGTTTTCAAACAATGATTTGCCATTTAAATTGCAGATTTTTTTTTTTCTGTCTATTTTTATCTAGATTTCAGTGCACTGAGCCCTGCATTGTTGCCAAAGTAAGACTTTGAAGCATTATTCAGATGTTATGAAGAATAAAGAAGTGGATAAAGGTTATAAATAAATTCCTGAAAAGAAATATAATTATGTTTTAACAAACAAAACCCTTTAAAACTTTAGTTGTAGGATTAAAATGAATTATTTAATTTAAAACTGTTAACTTAATTTAAAGTAATTTTTTTTTCCATCCAGAACTCTCTAGAAAATGAGAGCTATATATCTTCTCTCTCTATCTATATTCAGCTGAATTACGACATAAAAGGAGAGATTGTGACAAAAGTATTTCATTTATTCAAGTTTTTATAAATAAATAAATATATATAAACTCACAGAGAAAGCTATTTATAAAAACATGATCAAGTAAGCCAAAGGGAAAATGTATTAAGGAAATTTAATATACTAAAAAATTAGTATTATAATAAACTTTTTTTATTCATAATGTTTTTCATGGAACGGCCTTAAAGACCACGAGAAATATCATTATTTTCACTTCCTTTCATTCCTCATCTCTCCTTTCTTTTTTCCCACCTCAACCTCATTCTTTCTTGCACCTCTCTCCCCCACAAGGACCTTAATTTCTTTTAGTCTTCTCTTATAGTTATCTCTATCGAAACAGTCTTTGTCTGTTATTTTCAGTCTCTCAGTTTCTTCCCTCATCTGTTTGATGTACCCTCCAGCACTCTTGTATCCTCTTATTATATAGAATAGGGTATTAGAGCAGAGGAATTTGACAATTGATAAATGATGATACATTTGAAAGCAAAAAGATATAAAATAAAATTAAAGGATTATATTTTTTATATATTATATATTAGGAACTATCTATAGGAATTATTTTACTTTAATATTATTTTATATCTTGAACAATAAATCAAATAGATTGAATCTTTCTGTTACATATGAGATTTAAAGTTTTCTATTTTAAACTGTTACTCAGATAATTCTCAATATTATTTAACTTATCATAATTATCAGATTTAACTAACAGAAAAATCTAATAGTCTAAACATTCAGATATTTTAATCAGAAAAAGTTTTTGTTATAGAGGAGTTCTGTTATTTTGAAATTCCAAGTTTTTGAGGGCGCATATTGAGATTTACTAATCTTTCACCTTGAATATTTTCCAGAAAAAAAAAAAAAAAATTGAGGTGGCAACCGCCAAATTTTAGTTTCAGCACCATCAAATAAATGAAAGTGTAAAACAGCACAATTCTCAAAAACTTTTCAGGTAAAAACAGGTTATGGCTAACCTTTTTGATTTTCATAGTATTTTGTTAAATTTCACAATTATTGGGTAATCAGAAGAACCTGACTGATATAAATCATTTATTTGCTAATTTTTAATTGGTTCAAATAATAATTAATTAGTGGTGTAACATTTAAATTTAGCTGAATTAAAAAATTTAATACTCGTTCTGGACAGCTCAGGTCCTAAAGTGACAAATGCCTTCCTGTGGTACGCAGCTCTAGTAAAACTGGACTGAAGTGCTTTGCCAGTTGACGTAATGTGAGAATGTAAGAAAATGTGACTATACTCAAATTTTACACTGGTCAATCCAAAAATAACTGAAAGTGAAACTTTTCCTCAATCAGGGCAAAAACAATGATTTTATAAGAGTAACTATTCCATAGACTTCTGCACATCTCTTATTTATTTAATTTACATTATATTAAAATTTTATAATTACTATTTGAACAATTTATTAAGTGCTGTGTACAACTAGTACTTTGTGACCTATGCACTCAGTTTAAAAAAAAAAATTTTCTTTTAATTAGAATTAAAAAATTAGAACTGAAAGAATAATTTTTTTTTTTTTTAATTGTTTGTATTTCTTTCAAAATCCACTTTACAATGTTTTTGGTTATGTACCATTTATAAGAGAACCAATGAGCATAAGCATTCTCTTTAGGGGTGAAATAAAAGCTAATTAAATTTACTTCTAAGTCTTTATAGGACTGTTCTCACAGAACGAATATTTTTGACAATATTTCACAATAATAAGACATATTTTTTTTTAAAAAGGAAATTGTCAAGTTGAGAATTACAAAGTAATCAACTTAAAATTACAATAGTAATCATTGTAAAAAAGCTCATTTCAGCTTGGAACTTCAAAAAATTGAATAACAGAGATTGTTTTTCACACAAAAAAAAAAAACAGCATTGTTATAAGATTATCCTAGTAGAAAATATGCAAGAAAAAAAATTAAAGAACAAAGATTTATAAAACTAGACTTGAGGTAACAATGAAATAAAAACATATCACTTACCGAGAAAACTGAACGCATCAAACTTCCTGTCAGATGGAGGCGGTAGCGGAGCACTTGTAGTATGAGGAGACTCAGTGGTGGTAGCATTAGTAGGTCCGGGAGAAGGCGTAGTAGGTGGGGTAGTCGGGTTGATTGTGGTAGAGGACGATGTAGTTGTGGGTGTGGTAGGTGGAGGTGTAGGAGGTTGAGAGGTGGTAGTGTTCGGTGTAGATGGTGTCGGATTGGAAGTTGTAGGGGCGGGAGTGGGTTTTGTTGGAGGAGAGGTTGTAGGTGTAGGTGTAGTAACAGGTGAAGGAGTCGTCTTTTGACCAGGTTCTGAAAAATTTAATTCAATCAATACTTTTTGTTAAAAATTGACATAAATATGCTATAAAATAGAAGCGATAAAAACAAAATATATAATTATTAATTATAATCACTGGACTTATGTTTCTTCAAAGGTACAATGGACTCTCACTGATCAAGACCATTTATAATACAGACTATCCCTTAAAAAAAAAAAAAAAAGCTTGCTTTCAAGAAAACTGTATTATCCACACCTATTTCTTAGTAATCAACATCATTATGAAGTTTTCCTCACACGGCCCAATAAATTTTAAACTTTTTTTTTTAAGTGTTAACACCCTATTTATATTTAATTTCAGTTTAAATAGTTATCTTAATTTGAAACGTGCACTTTAAAAATTTGTTGAACCATGTAACTAATCGGCAGAAGAAAATGATCTAGTGCTTAGTCAGGTGTATAAATTTGAAATGATATGTCTTTGGAAACATTAGATTAGGAAAAACATATTTAATATAGTTCTTTTTGTTCTCGTTTTAAATTTCAGATGCGGCCAGAGGCATTGAAAAAGATGTTCTCAAGTTCTAAACAACCGAAAATTTCAGATTATTTAACAAGCAAATAGTTATAAAATAGATTGCAGAACAATAATTTATTATTTTAAACACACTTTTATGTAAATAAATTTGTTATTCATGAAGTGACCTTTTTTATCCCTTTTAGTAATCTGAATTTTTCATTCCAAATCCGCTTGGTTTTAATTAGTTCGGATAAGTGAGAGTCCACTGTAATGAGGTGTTCCACCGCTCATTCATAGCAGGCGGAATGGATTAATGGTGTACAGTTAATTTCCAACAAGATACAATATTTTAGAATAATTCATCAAGATGACAGAACCTTCAACCAAAGGACACCAACTCCAGTAATAATAATAATCAAGGCAAGGTTATGATTGAACATAACCTTCAAATGTATCAATCATAAGACCTTCACTTTTCCAATGTCAGCACAATATCTCACCATCAGTAGGTTTATTTTGACAGCTTATCATTTCATTTCTTGACATATTTAAAATTTTATTTCATGAAATGAGAGATAATTAAATTAAAAAGGAACTATAATAAATTGGTTTATCATTTAAACCATTTATTTTTTATTAAGAAAAGGTCTACAACCCCAGGATAGCATGTGCACAATATTTAAATAAATAACTCTTTATATGTCTAATGCCTTGACCACTGATCCAACCCACTACTATAAGAAAACATTATCTTCTAAGTTAGGAAAATATCTATTGTAAGCATAAGTTACCACTTCTGCACTTCTGAGATAAGTTAAAAAAAAAAAAAGGATCATTACTTCTGACAATCGAACAACAGTCAACAATTTAAGAATAATGAATCTTACCTAAAACTAATGTTTACAATGGTCAATGACAAAGTAGACAATATTGTTAAAAGAATAATAATCGGGATCTGAATTCAGTACAAAAAAATCTTTAAAATATATTAAAAAACTTACGAATGTACAGCAAATTATGATGTAATATGCAACTGATTTGGGATTAATGGTAAGAGACAAAAAGACCTCACAAAAAATATAACAGATGAGAGATTAAACCACGAAAATACAATAGCTGAGCTTTTACTTTGCAAAAGATAAAAAAGAAAGGAGAATTTGATATACAACTTCATAAAATCTGACCAAAGAATACAATTGAACTAAATTAAACGAACATGTTGATTTTAGAATACACTAATGGCCGAATAACTAATTGATCAATAAGCAACAGAAAACTATTTACACAAGCAAACACATTGCTATTTTTCTGAAAAACAAATAACAAGGATAGAAAAATACCTTTTTTACTTTTAAATAGAAAGTGTAAAGGTATAAAAACAAAATTGTTAAATCAAAATATTATTTATGTAAATTTTGAATATTTGCAAGGCAAGACAAAAAATAAAAAGTGAATAAATAAAGGCGTGAAAAGAAAAATCTTAAGGGAAAAAATGTTTCAAGAACATCACTTAATAAAATACTGATGGTATCTCTTAGGTTGACTGAATGGAGTAAGGTTTACATTGCCAACCATGAATAAATATAGAAATACTAAAACATGATAAAAACTTTTATTGCCATCTTAAACTCATATAGAAAGATTATCAATGACTGACAGTTGAATGAGCAATCAACTAAAATTTAATTACATAGACTTAATGGACCAGTAACTGTAAAAAAAGAAAATAAATAACTTTTCTCCATCTTAAATATAAATCAAAGTTTCAAAAAAGAAGTTACACGTCAAATTTAAAATATCACTCAAATCATATAGAAAATCAATGATATAAACAATTAACAAAAAATAGCACAAGTTTAATGATATATTTCTTTAAATAGTTGTTTTCTTTCCTTAATTCTTCACAGCACCAAGAACTATGGTGGGGAAAACCCAATGGTTTCCTGGTACCAATTAAGGGTATTTAAAATACATGGATAGATGAAAGATAGAATGTTTACTATTTAAATAAAACAGGTAATTGTAATAAATTTTAATGATTCTAGACAAAATTGGACCTAACCTGAACTCATAACCAGAGCCAGTCTTTGATTGAATAATTTGCCTAGTATCAATCTAAGTATGATGAATATAACAGGACATAATTGAGTGAATAAAATATCCACTTTAAGGAACATATATCAGTTCATAAGTCAATTAAATTAATTCTTTTAAGTTTGTTCAACACAAACTGAGAAAAGTTGATGGAGAAAAACAATAATTTGAATTGAGAACCTATTAAGTTTATAATACTGCATTAGGGTTTTAGGCATTCAAATGAAAAACAATTAACTATGTTTTACCTGGAAGTATTACCGAAGAGGCTACATCTGTCTTCTGATCAACTGAAAAAAAACAGAGCTTATACTTCACTAACTAAATGGTTTTAAAAAATTCAACAGTTTTTGATAGTAAAAATTAGTATGAAGATGTAAAAGTTATCTATACAAATAACTGACATCGTTATAAGAAAAATAATTTACAGGAAAAAAACAAATCATGAACATTGAACTAACCTGTGTTTTCCAAAGAATTAGTAATTCCAACGTGAAATGTGACGAAGCACAGTAAAATACTTAATGTTATTGTTCTGTACATTATGGGAGCGAGAAATTAAACTAAAACATAAAATCCTCAAGCACTACAAGAGCAAACGTCTGTCCACGAGAAAGAACAAATTACGACACAGATATGGAGACAACTTGACGACAGCACAAGTGCTGGCAACCCCTACCATTCGAATTTTAAAAAAATAATTGAAATTAATATTTAAAATGTTTTACTATTTAAATAAGGTATTCCTTATTAAAATTATTAAAACCCATAGAATTATATTAAAAAAATATTTTTGGAATTATCTTGAACTATTGCAAATTTTACTTACGGAATGGTAACAAGATCCCACTAATCTGCCATTTGTTTACAAACTACATAGCAATGTGTTAATTTTTTTAGTTAATTTATTCTTGATTTAAGTTTTAGTCTATCCCTTTAAAATTAGATATGTTGAACATGGAAGAACATCAGAGGAACATAATGGCCAAACTTCACGCATTAAAAGAAATAAGGTTGATAGGATCTGCTCGTTTTAATAATTCATATTAGTGTATATTTTTAATATTATTATAAATTTTCTTAATATTCCCTTTTCGTTGACTGTTTCTTATTAGGGCGAAAACTATAGAACTAGAGAAACTTAAAGCTAAAATATTAGAAGAAGTTGAAGCTAAAGAAAAAGAAGAAAAATGTATTTCTGAATATAAACAAGAAATGGATCTTTTAATGCAAGAAAAAATGTCTCATGTTGAAGAGTTGAGGCAAATCCACGCTGATATTAATGCAGTAAGTTCCCTGTGTGTTGTTAAATATTTTAAAATGATTATAGGTATTATTAACATATTTTATTGTGTGAAGATGGAAAATGTAATCAAAAAAGCTGAAGACGCGAGGACTAGGTCTTTAGATCGTGCTAAGAAAATTCACGATGAGTATCGTCCCTTAAAGGATGATATTGACAGAATGAGAAGGGACTATCTCGGCTTGGAAAGATTGCCAGAGCTCCATGAACAAGAAGCTGATCTTATAACACCAGAGTAAGTTTACAAATATTAACTGAAATTATGGAATTGTAGTTTGATAAGTGGTAAATTATCTGTTCATTCATTCTCAAGTACTTGTAAAACCATAATCACATGACCTGAACATATATAAGTTTGAGGAGAAGGTGGTCAGCAAAAAATACACAAGTAAACAAATACTTATTTTTGTGCGGATGTTGTAACCAGAATTTTAGGACTGAAATACAAAAAAAGATAACCATAACTCAGAGAAACATATAAATAAAGGAAAATAATAAATAAACAAACTTAATATACATAACAATCAATTAAATATATTGATAACAATGTAAATAGACAGCAGTTGATTGATAACTATAGAAGTAGATAGTAGTTGATTGATAAGAATAGAGAATATTATAGAGATAAGAATTATAAAATATAAATGAGTGTTCAAGAAATAAACATGATGAATTGTAATAAACATCATGTTTATTTCTTGAACGTTTTCTGTTTTTTAAATTTTTTATCATTTATTTTGTATAATTCTTATCTCTATAGTAATATATTTCATCTTCTATTGTTATCAGTCAACTACTATCTACTTATATTGTTATCTATCAACTGCTGTCTATTTATATTGTTATCTATTAACTACTGTCTATTTATATTGTTATCTATTAACTACTGTCTATTTATATTGTTATCTATCAACTACTGTCTATTTATATTGTTATCGATCTACTACTATCTACCTTATTTATTGTTATGTATATTTTTAAGTTTGTTTATTATTATTTCCTTTTTATTTTTCTCTGAGATATGGTTGTTATCTCTATTTTGTTTTTTCAGGTCGAAACTTTGGCACAATTAATTAAGATTTTGTTAATTTGTTATTTTTTTGCTGATCGTTCCCCCAACCATTATCTCCTCATATTAATAGACTGTTAACTATAAATACTTCATTATAAACAAATATAACATGGATTAGATTAAATATTTTACTTCACACGTTGAGTAAATACCACATGAATGTAACCATATCAATGCTGGTGGAATGGCATAATGATTTAGTTATTTTATTTTATGTGAACCGAAATGGAACGGTTTCAAAATTTTAAATTGAAAATTTGTTATATCTATCATTTAGGTTAAATCTTTTTTTTTTTTAGGTCTATTTTTAAAAGCTAATAAATTTCTGTTTCATAATTTGTTGTTGAGAATATACTCTCATGATTATTATAGATTATATTGTGATTATTGAAGACTATTATTAAAAATAGTTAATAGACACTATTAATTATGCCGCGATCATTTTTAGTTGGTCATTTGTTGGATTTATAGTTGGAGATGATGTAATTAATTCTATTTACTTTTAGAATTTTTTTTTCAACTGTACCAATCTGATGAAATAGGTACATCATCGAATCATTATCATATATTTTCTCTTATCTTCATTCATTTATTTATAAATTAATCAGTTTTTCTCTTCTGATCAGAATCATAATTTTTCTCTATCTCATTTTGTTTACTTCTTAAGACTGTTAAATAATCTTTATACCTGATTTATCTCATATTCCAATAACAAATGCACCTCTCTATTTTGTTATCATGTTGTTCTTACTACTTTTTCATGGTTTAGATTGAACACAGTCGTTAAATGACTGTTTCCTTGTTCTAAGGCAATTCCAACTTCATATACATTAGACAATTTTCTCTTGGAATGATTATCAAAATCGTAAAGAAATGGAATAAATAGAAAATTAAGAAACATAGCCTGTGGTATCTCTTTCCTATTTCTTTATTCTCGGTAAACAAAATTGTAGGATTCATCCACATTCTTTACAAACTTCTTTTATAGATTTCATCCGTGATAATATCAGCCACTCCTATTATAAGGTGGTAAGGGTACTATGTTCATGTAATTTGTCATAAAATCAATTTAAGTGTATTAATATATATTCTGTATTGGTTAATTTGGTCAAGCTGTATTAGAAACATGATAAGGTGCTTATATAATAAGTCTAAATTTTTTTTATTAAATAATTGCTTCTGGTGAATAAACCTATACAAAGAGAACCTATTTCTAAATATATATATATGTTTTTCTCATTTTTTATTTATGTCCATATCTGTCAAATACAAAATTGGCAATCTGCTGGCCGTTACATTGATTAAATCATGTTAGCAGGTCCTTCATCGACGATCTTTTTATTTTCCTCCTTACATTCTCAAGCATGAGGTATTAGCCATTTGTCCTATAAGTATGTTTTGGTGTCCCAGTAATTTTTCATGAAAACATTTGTAGTAAGTTCGTATGTATTCAGTGACCGTTAGAATTTTTAAATCAGTATGTAAGTTATTAACATACACCAGGTTGCTTTCATGATAATTCATAATGTTTTAGATTGGAAAGATAGTAATTGTTTGATGGTAGTCTGTTTAGCTATTCCATCAATTTGTAGTGCACATGTTCAGACAGGTTTTAGTAAGTATGTGTTTATGCTTAATTTTTGTCTTGTATAAAATTATAAAATTTATCACTGAAATTATTACTCTTTTTTTTAATTTTTATGTGAAATCTAAGTCATCAAAAATAATACAATTATAAATTAATTAGAAAATTAGCAATAACAGTATAAAATGCTAAAAACATCAAAACTAGTATTAAAATCTAAATTTGTCAATGGCAATATGAGTAGTATTATTAATATTCAATTGCTAAAATTTTATTAAATTAACTAAATATAAATTTTAAGTAATTTCATAGAAAATAAATTTGTGACATTATAACATTATTAATGAAGTACCTAACCAAATCTCTATAATTTGATTCGATATAGATTTTTATGTGTTTCTTTTTTTGGAGTCCTAAAAATTTGAGAAGTTAAGACCAAATAGGTTCAAGTAAGTGTAGGTGTGTAGGTTACAATTAACTGTCTTAATATTAATTTTAATCATAAATGTACAAATTAAGCTTCTATTGGAACCCGTGCTGTATGTGCATTGTTTTAAAACCAAAGTTCTTTATTCTTTATTTATTATAAATTTTATTTTTGATGGGGTAGTCACTATCTTGTGAAAACAAAGTTAATTTTACTACGTTTTTGATAGATAGCACTTTTTATTGCAGTGATTTTAAGGTTTTATAATTTAATTTGTATTTTATATCCAGATTAATTATTATCATTCTTTTATTTATTTATATTTTTTTTTTCAGTATTTAAGATGTAACTGTGTAACAGTAAGTTTTACTAAAATAATTTTGCTTGACAGTTTATTTGCTAAGAGCTATCCTGAAAAGACTTACAAAGAAACTTGGCGCCCGGACGTTGCTACAATGAGTGGCTACTTGCACCCTTCAACGTCAGCGTTTCTTCCACCTCTGCAGCCACCTCCGATGATGGCCAGCACTAGCAAGGCACCTGATCCTTTGCCTCCCCTTCCTGGTCCTCCTCCCACTTTCAGGTGGGATTTTGTTTGTTGAGATTTTCTTTTCTAACCTTTATTATAT
>NW_027107648.1:880665-908213 GCF_000696795.3 Halyomorpha halys | reverse complement strand
CTTCTTTTATATATATATATATTCTTTATAGTATTAATACTCTCAATGTTTTTTTGTGTTGAATTTCCATTTTTACTTACACCTTTTATAAGATATATGTAGCAAGAGAAATAATTGCAAATTTCAAATTCCATAGCTAATTTTTACCCATTGAAAGGAATAAGTATACCAATATTCTTCTTAAATTTTTTTTTCTTTTTTGGAACTGCATAGGTTCATAAATACTTTATATTTAATATTACAGGCAGCAGCCACCGCCGATGAAATCATGCCTATCTTGCCATCAGCAGATTCACAGAAACGCTCCCATCTGCCCCTTATGTAAGGCCAAGTCTCGCAGTAGAAACCCTAAGAAGCCAAAGAAAAAAGACTAAGATGGCTTTAGTATTATTTTCTACACGAGGTTTTTATATTTTATATATGTATTTTACCAATGGTAGTTTGCCAGTGATTGAAATAAAAAAAGGCAAACTGTATTCTAGATAGATCTCAAATTGTCATCCCTATACCTGCGTCCAAGATAGCTGTAGAGCTGATGGGTAAGCTGTTGATCTTTTAAATTCTTTTTTGTGATGTTAGAAATCAAAAATTAATTTGAAATGTAATTGTTAATAGTATGATCCTAGGAAAACTTTTATCTTTGTATTTGTAAGTGAGTGACTATGAAGCCGTAGTCTCCGGTTTGTATGATATTTTATTGATACACACTGTAATTAGGATTGTATTGTTGGTTCTGGGGTTTGTTTTCTTAACTATTAGTAATGAATTGAAATAATAGTGTTTTTTTTTTTAAATTTATGTTCATGCAGTTTTTAAATTATTTAAGATTGCTTTATAATGATAAATTTAATGTAAACATGATTTTTAAAAGAGTTAAAAGTAAAATACTATCTACATTTAAAGGGATTGAAACTTTGGTCCATTAAACTTTTCATAGAATATTCTATGAACATTCATATTATGACAGCATTTAATATTATTAATCGATCTACATAGGTTCTTGAGGCTTTTCCCTCAAGTGCTATAGTAGGCTTCTTATAGCTCAAAGCAGAATAATAATAATAATAATATTTAGAATTAGAATGAAACAGCCATTTCATAAGTCAATTCTAGCTGGAAAATTCTTTATATTTTAATTGGAGAATATGAAATAACAGGAGATGCCAGGATTATTAAACTCCTTAAACTTCCTACTCTCCTATTACAATATAAAATTAGAACTTTATTATATTCTTTTCAGGACTTAATTGTTTATCCTTTATTCACTTCTTTATTCTTTATATCATCTGAACAATGTTTCGGGCTCTTCTGCCCATTATCAAGTTCTGCAAATAAAAATATTTACAATCAACATTTTTATAATTAACAAACGGTTTCGATCAATAAAGTTAACATTGCACTTTTATAAAAACATTTTACACAGTTATATAAAAATAATTCAATATTTAACTATATATACATTCACTTCACTAATTTATTACCATTTAAACATCTAAAATGTTTTTGAGATTAAGCCAAATTTCCTAATTATGGCTCTCTTTATTTTTTTTTTTGCTTTCCCTTCCTTATTATAAATTTGTGGGCATATGTCATTTTAAATTGAAAATCATTTTTGTATATTCCAAATTGAATATAAATTTTTTTTTTTAAATTAAAAAACCTCATTTTTTATTTTTTATAAGTGTTGTTTTACTAAAATGTTTTGCCTAAAAATGTTTTTATAATTTTTATTTCAAGTGATTAGTGACATTTTAATATTATTTATTAGTTATTAAAAAAAAAACATCCATTTGGTCTCAATAATTTTTTTAAATATTTTAACACTCCAACGTTTCGTCCATTCCGGCCATTTTCAAGGTCTTATTACACTATCACAGGCAAACCATAAGTTATCAACATAATTGTCATCCATATTGTCTTTATGAAATTATTTATTATTAGTCATTAACACATTAACTGGTTTACAGTATATAGTATCACATATTATAGTATTTTGTACCACATTAACTAGTTTAAATTACTCATTTTATCTACACTACACTGAGTAACCTTCCTCGAATAGATGTTTTTTTATAACTATTAAACGAATGAAGGTTAAAACAAGTTAAATTTAACTTATAAGTTTATAATAATTATTCATAATTGAATTAAAAAGCTTTTTATTGATTCTCAAAAATAATCTCGCTACATAAAATTTTAAATACAATCTGGGAAATCATATAGATTTCGTACTGTTTTTACAAGTTTATCTTAAAGTAATTTTCATTCCTTTAAATAAAATAATAATAATAATAATAAACCTTATTTAAAAACTTGAAAGTTGATTTAACTGCACAGTGGTTAGGCAAGATACTACTTACTCCAAGAACCCAAGTTCGAATCCCACTGGGCAGAAAGTTGTTTTCTGTTACACTGTTGCCATGAGTCAACCCTGTGGGTTCTGGAGCCCTCCTGGGATCCACACAGCCTCATTAATTTAGTAAAAATCTGGTGGTTGAGTGTGAATCTGACCTAATCACCTCCTTGCTCAACCATTAGTCTAGTAACAGTACTTCCTTACAAAGTACTCCGCCCTTTGACCCTTCATGGGTCGTAGCGTTACACAGATATAATTTTTTTTTTTTCTCTAGTAATATTAAAACCAGAACCAATGATATGTCCCTTAAGATAGTGTACAATGTTATATACTCTCTTTATCATAAGAAGTCGTAAGAATTCATAGAATTTAAGTTTGGAAAGTTAAGCAATATTTTATTGTGAAATAATTTAACACCATTAAGTATTAATAATACTACTTAGTTTATTTCTCCGATAAATGTTATTAAAATTAATGATCATGTAATTTTAAAGCCAAACATTGCATGTTAGCATAATAAGGCTTATTTTTTATTTATTTATTCTTTTAACTTTTTTTAATTTTAGTGTGTTAATAAGACTGATTATTTACAATTTATTTTTTTGTCAATTTTAACAATATTATTCGTTAAGGTTCATTGCTTTATATTTACAAGTTTGATTTCATGACAGAATTTGCAAGGCTTAAGAAATATTTTGTTTTTTGTTTAGTTGTAAAATAGGTTTAACTATTTGTAAAATTAACGATAGGAACTATTTAGACTTATGCATTCTAGTCAATTCAGCATTGTGCCAGAAGAACTGCTAGTCAATGTCACTTTTTTAAAATATTAAAAAAAAAAAAAAGAAAGAAAAAACATTAAAATTATTATAGTGAATATACAGAGCATTCTACTTTGCGTACTGTTTCTGTTTTTTCTTCTTTAGCAACCTATTCAACCATTCTAAGGATAATTTTATTGACATTTTTATTTATATTTTATCTCTACAAAGGTGCTGCAAAATTGTTTGAGCCTATGAATTTTTTTTTTGCCGTGGCTAAACAATTTTGGAATCTACTGATATAGCTAATTCAATACCCTTATTCACGTTTTTACTTGTGCTCTCTAACATATGTTCGTATCTCCAAAGACTTTCGTTTCTGATGAATTTGCTTTTATAGAAATTCATTGGTATTGATAAAATTGAATTTCAAAAGTTTTATACCATCGTTTTTCTAATTGATGCAATTTTTTCAAGGAATCAAATAAGATCATTTCTTACAGCTTTGCATGAACTTTTGTCATGGAGTCTAGATTTGCTAGTCAATTATTTATTTGTTAATACTTAAACTTTTTGTGATTGATAGCTTGAGAACTGGAGTAAACTTTTAAATATTGTAAAAAAATTTTTATTGACTGTTTAGTTTGTTCCTTGTAAAAGCTAGTCAAAATCAGACTGTATAATATTCAGTTCCTTTATATCTAGTGTAGATTTGTTTGATATTTTTCTTTTTTTTGTTTTCTCGCGATTATTTATTTTTAGTAATTAATTTTTTTTTTTACTCATGATAATATGTATTATAATAAAGACTATAATTGTCGATTAGCGACTTGATATACTTTCAGTATTATTGTTTGTGATATTTCAGTGTCAAATAATTATTCCAATGTGCCAAATGTTGTTTTTATCTCCTACGTAACTGATTACATTAGATCTAAGTTTTCTATGTAATTTTTATACAGCTAGTTCTATTTATTCAAAGTGTATTAAATAGTATTGTATTAAGGCAATATATTTTTAAATACTGAGCCTCAGTTGTTTTTGTCTGTTCCTCTAACATTATTAAGTGATTCGGCGATGGGGCTTTATAATTAAAATAATAAATATAAATTATTTGAGCCTATACATATTTATTTATGGTCAAACTAATGTAATCTTAAAGTATGTCAATATACAGCAAAACAAAATTACATTGTGTTGAAATATAAGGATTTTTTATAAATTTATTGTAAAAATTTACCTTCTGTTTACCGGAAGCTCTGATATTTTTCTTTTTTTAAATAGATCTGTTCCAATAACCATTTCTGACTGGAACTTTACAGAGTATGCACAGTACAGGTTTTGGGAGGGAAAACCCATACTACGCATGCTCCGTAGTGTTCCAGACAGTCAGAAGTGGTTGTTGGAACAGAGCTAATATGTACTTTGATTAAAATAATAGTTAATTAAATTTAGACGCACAATTATTTCACCAATTTTAATTTATAAGCAAAATATAGTTCCTCGAGTTCCAAACCAGAGGTCTCTCATGTCAAATTATCTTACCCCGAAACTCAAGGTTTTTGCTTAAAAAATTTACTTGCCAGTTCTAGGGAAAGCGAGAATATCAGCATATCATATTGATTCATCCTTATCAATACAGTAGACCTCATCGAATCTTGAAAATTCTCTCTTTTTGAGGAGCTTCATCAACTCTTACGTTATTCTGTGGTGTTGTTCTGTTATTAGAAGGGAATTTTTAGGACCATTTCCTCAGCAAGCTGATGTCTCAGGCTCTTTGCCTCACTTGGGTCAGAGAGACCCAACATCTCTAATTTGTCTACTGATGACACCACAGAGATACCTAATTGGTATTCAGTTTCAAGACATTAGATCTACTGTTCTATTTTTAAGAATAAGATCTGTTGGTTATTATAGATTTTTATGTCACTCATGAGGGATTTTAGTAACTTACCGTTTTGAAGAATTAGTGTATATTTACAAAAACTTTTTTATCTACTATTTGTACTTATATTTATTTACTATTTGTATTTATATTTTTCCTTCTAAGCATTGTCACAATGAAACACAACAGCCTAGATCTGTTGAATCAATAGTAATACCTGTGAGTAAGTAGATATGTACTATTTATGCAGTACTTTGTTATTTTACACAATTACACGACTGGAACTTGTCCATATTATTAAATGGAAGAGAGCTATAAGTTGTAATGAATTTGCCTGTTAGACGGTACAGTAAGAATGACAACTTGTAACTCTCTTCCACAAAAAAATATAGACAAGTTGTAGACATTTCATTGTAAAACCATAAAAGTGAATTATTTTGAGTTGTTATAGTCATCTTCCAAACCGATGATATGTTGATTATTGAAAAGTCAGTATTATTGAGGTATTTTAAGAATTTTTCAAGACATCATTGATATGCTTCAAGATCAATTTTTGTTTAAAATTTAAATATAAAAATATTGATATAGTAGACAATGTCAGCTGATTTTCCTCTTCCCGTTTTAAGCAAATATTTCAAAATTTATATAGGACCGTCGCTCCCTGGGGGTCTTAGAGGTGTCAGAAAGTAATTTGAACCTGGGGGTCTTAAGGCAGCAAGCCAGAAGCCATCAGTTCAACACCACCAACAGGAATAGCCCCTCCCTATTCCTAGTGAGCATCCAGGCAAACATATGCCATCATCTATGACACCGCCTTCAGCGGACCCGGCAACCATTCTTATAATGCCATCCCGGTAAAACAAGAAAATGAAATAGCCGGTATATGTACATATCATTTTCCTTTTGTATATATTTGTAAATGCTTATTTCTTTGTTACAGGAGATAAGAAAAAAATAAAAAGGGTCTTAGTGGGACAAGTCTGGCTGGGAAGAATTGACTTTTTTTTGTGTTATGATCTCTTGTGAGATTGTGACATGTTATACATCGACCAACCTACTCGCTATAATTGTCTGTTTGAGAAGTCTCATAAGTAAGGAAAAAGATTTTTTTTTTATTATTTGCCTAATGCATGCAAAGTAATGTAAGCATGCTTGGCATAGAATTCATCTAATAGAATTCATATGGAACGGACACATGAAAACAACAAGATAAGTATTTAACCAAACTCCTTCAAGTACCACTGGTAGAAAAAGGTAATATCCAATTTGAATTATGTAACCATACGTAATGGAACCTATTAATTTTATGTTTTTCTGTCTGTTTAGAGACATCAGAAAAAAATAAAAACATAAGTAATGCTACCACGGAGGGTGGGTTTCACACCGTTTTCCAATTCAGGTGCTTTTTAAATATTTCTCTAATTAACTATCTATTTGCTTAAAGTCTCTTCTTTCCGTATTAAGCAAATATTATAAAAGTAATAATTGGAGAAGTTTTTCGGGGGGTGCGGTCAGCAAAGAACAACATAAGTAAACAAAACCATATTTATTTATTTTATGCCGACGTTTCGACCAGAGTTTCAGGTCATCATCAGGGGTTATGGCGTTGAAGATAGGCCTGCAACTGCTTGAGAAAAAAAAGAAGAAACACGTAAAAAATCTGTACTCAATCAAATTATAGAGATTTGGTTAGGTACTTCATTAATAATGTTATAATGTCACAAATTTATTTTTTATGAAATTACTTAAAATTTATATTTAGTTAATTTAATAAAATTTTAGCAATTGAATATTAATAATACTACTCATATTGCCATTGATAAATTTAGATTTTAATATTAGTTTTGATGTTTTTAGCATTTTATATTGTTATTACTAATTTTCTAATTAATTTATAATTGTATTATTTTTGATAATTTAGATTTCACAAAAAATTTTTAAAAAAATAATAATTTCAGTGATAAATTTTATAATATTATACAAGACAAAAATTAAGCATAGACACATACTTACTAAAACCTGTCTGAACATGTGCACTACAAATTGATGGAATAGCTAAACAGACTACCATAAAACAATTACTGATTGGAGAAGTTTGTCGAGGGGTGTGGTCAGCAAAGAACAACATAAATAAACAAAACCATATTTATTTATTTTATGCCGACGTTTTGACCTGAGTTTCAGGTCTTCATCGGGGGTTATGGCGGAGAGTTGCAGGCCTACCTTCTACGCCATAACCCCTGATGAAGACCTGAAACTCAGGTCGAAACGTCGCCATAAAATAAATAAATATGGTTTTGTTTATTTATGTTGTTCTTTGCTGACCGCACCCCCCGACAAACTTCTCCAATCATTAATCTACGGTCAACTATCTACACCTCATTATAAAAGTAATATAGGACCGTCGCTACCCTGGGGGTCTTAGTGACTGCTGACAACTTAGGGCATATTATAACTAAATTTGTAATATATCTGGTTGTATAGCATGAAGTACCAGTTTTGGGGAATAAACTAGTAAAGTATGAAATGATTAAGCTTCCTCAGGAGAAACGTATAACCAGTTAATAATTGAAAAGTCAGTTTTATTGATCTATCTTTAAAAATGATTTATCTGATATTTTTAAGGACCTCTCTTTATCCTAAAATAAAAAGCCTTTCTAAGTGTGTATTTCCCAGAAAATATTGATTAATAGCCTGCTCTAGTTAATGTGAATTCCAAGAACTCAAGTAAGAACTTTTTATCCAACTATTTCTTTCTTTATAACTTCTATTTATTAAATAATTTTGATGTTTGGATTGTTCTATCATATGTATTTGAAGAAATATCTGATAATGTTTAATAAATTGAGTGTCTGCTAGTTAAATTCTTTAAAATGTTTCTTTCTTTTTATTTGTAAGAATTTTATTGTAATATTTAAAACAATTATATATAAAAGGATATGATCTGTTAAGAGCTTAAAATAGAAACTATAAAAGTGTCTCTAATTGAGACAGGTTATTTTCTTTCCACTATAACCTATCAACAGGTTATCCATTCAATTCTGCCTCAACTATGAACACCTTATCTCCATAGCAAAGTGAATATCTTCCTTACTTTTTTACTAATTTCAGAAAAAAAAAATCTAAATTACAATGTATGTAATAGCTCAAGAGAATAATTTTAAATTTTAAGCAAAAACATGAATTGGAACCATATTTTTCAATATATTTTTTATTATAGAATACAAAAATTAACCATACATAGAGAAATATATTTATATCTGGTAATGAACAAAACATTCATTGGTATTTTGGGTAATAAGGCATAGTATACAAGAGCATTCAGATCTGGTCAATCACAAATAGTTTTCCCTAAGACTTTTTTTAAAATGGTCTTTAAATTAACTAGTGAGATGCGAATATTCATCAATGATGAAACTATCTTGAGAGTTGAGCCCGTAGTTGCCTCGTGGTAGATATATTGTTATCTACCTGAAGGCAATATCACAGAAGTGCCGATCTTCGTTTAAGAGTATATATATATTTGCCACTCCAGTGCTGTTATCTACACTAGACCAGAGGGTAGCTTGCCTGTGTGGCTATGCCACAGTTGTTGTCTTGGTCCCTTGCCATTTTGATGTAGCCTCCCACACCCCATTGAGGTCCCCAAGAGTTCTTGACAAGCCAATACTTCTGATTATCTTCTACACCGTATCCTACGAGGAGAACACCGTGGTCTAGATTTTCAGGACTACAGTCGGGTTCATAGTAAACACCCTCAGAATAGAACTGGAAGGACTGGTGGGAAGCATCGATAGCAACGGAGATGGGACCAATTGTGGCAACGGCTTGCATAAGAGCTTCTTCATCTCCTTGCGGTATGTCAACAAATCCAGAATCAGTGGCTCCAACACTGCTCTTTCTGAACCTGCAGGTTTCGTCCTGAAAATGGTTCGGAATTAGTAAGAAGTATTTGTGAAATAAATATAACAAGGAAAATATCAGGTTTTTAACTAAATAAATTTATCAAATATTATAAGATTAATAATATTATTGAAAGTTTGCTATTATTAATTTTCCATAGATATTTTTTTCAAGCTTAATAATTAATTAAAACAAATTTGAATATTAATGGATACCATCGCTTTATCTCCGATACCTTATAAGTAAAAAAAAATGTTATGCAATTTGAAAAATTAATGGTTAATTCTATATCTGGAAATAATGGAGGTGTTTGGTAGAAAAATGTGGTAAATGAAATTTGTCATGAATTGCAGTTTATGGCAATTGGCATTTACATTTTATTCCGCACCTTCCGTTATATTTATTACTTTATTTACTAAAGCACTTGTTTGTATTTAATAATTTTTTTTATTATCTATTTTGTATAATTCTTACCTCTATAATATTATATTTTAACTTCTATTAGTATCAACTACTATCTAATTAATTTATTGTTATGTTTATTTCCATGTATGTTTGTTATTATTTTCATAATTGGAAATAGTTACGACAGTAGGAAGGGTAAAACCACTTCAATTCCTCATAAAATACAATATTAAACAACAAGGTCAGGAAACATAACAACTCTGGTATGAGTTTAATTATGACAATATTAGTCACATACTTAGTTCAATTATATAAAGTACCAATTTAGAGGGATAAATTGGTATAATATGACTTTGTTTGGTGTTTAACTTCCTTATGTATCCCAAAAAACTTGAGGAGGAAGGACAAATTATACAATAGATCAACAACCCAGCAAGAAAGAGAAGTTAAGATTTATTTCAAGATTGTTGATTGGCCATGTTTTGATAAAAAAAACATCCAGTAATTAGAGTAGAAAATTTAGAAGTAAGAATATTAGAATCTTCTACATCAATGGTTCCCAAATGGTTTTTGCGCACTTCATGAGCTAAAAATTTTTTGCAACACCTTTGTTGGGCTAAAATAATTTTTGTGGTACCCTTGTCGAGCTAAAAAAACATTAAGACACAATTATCCTTAGAGTGGTTGAATATCAAGGAACAGGGGAATAAAAGTGCAATGTAAACACAGAAATGCATTGTACATTTACAATTTCAATTTTAATTTAAATTTTTATGTTTTGTAATGTTTTGAGAAAGTGGTAATCATTTATGGTACCCTCAGGAAACCCCAGTTTGGGAACCGCTGTTCTACATGATAAATAAACATCCATTTTGAAATTTATCAGAGAAAACTTTCAAGATATAAAAATTAGATATCTTCAATTTCACCAAGATAATCAGCAACCAATTAATAATTTTGATTACTTAGAAAAAAAATTGCAAAACCTACAAATTTATGAATGTCACTTGAACACCAGGTTTTATATTTATAAAACAGGTTAATAAATTCAAAATATGAGAATAAACATGAAAAGAGCAGTTCAGAAAAAAATTACAAGTCTTCTTGAAAGTTTTTTATAGCTGGTATTTCATAATATTACAGGCAGATATGTTGCAATTGTAGGTATTCAAATCTTTATTAAATTTTATTAATATTTAATTTAAAATATTCGAAGATTTTAATTAAATTTTAAATAGACAATGTAACACTGGCTAAAAATAAATTGACCATCACATTAAATTAACACCATGTATATTAAAATGTAAATATTTTAATTAGGCAGTAAATAGATTTAATTACATTATTTACTATGTATTTTTGTGAGAAGTATATATTTTTTTAAAAAGAAATAGAATTATACTTGTGGTAATGTTTATATAGTGAAATACCAGGATTATTTGCCACAACAATACAACAAGGTGTTGTGGCTTAAGTTCAGTGGCCTACATACAGTTGCCCCATCGGCTTAGTATAGTTTAGTCGTCCAGTTGACTTGTATTGGAATAGTGAACCAGTCGCTTTGTGCAGGGCAGTCACCAGACCTAGCTGCGTGATTTTTCGGAGCACCGCTTCAATTTGTGGCCCCACCAACATGGATAGAGAACATCTACTCCGACCTTTCGTAATGGACTTCAGGACCCCGACCCATCGGAGTTCATCAATTCATAAAAAATTATAGTATTTTGTTTCTATTTTTTATTTTAATTTTGCTTAAATTGAAGGATCTTTTTTTATTTTGTTCAATATTTTAATGTTTCTTTTTTTTAAATTTTAATTTATGTATTTTTTTATTTCCAACTGAGCCAGAGTTATTTTTGTTCTTTATTTAAGCTTTCCTACAAATAGACAAGAGTCAATTTGAGATTGCTCAACATTAAATAATTAATATAAAATTCATTACCTCTCCTTCGTAGGGATAAGACTTCTCAGTGTCGATGCCATGATTATCCTTGATGTATTGAAAAGCATTGTCCATCAAACCACCTTCACAGCCGTTGTTGCCGTACTCGCCGGAACAATCAACAAGGTTTTGTTCGCTGAGAGAAACCAACTTGCCGGTTTTACGGAAATTCTGGCCTTCCAGTGCACCAGTCTGTAGAAACACAAAATTCAATTAGTTCTGTTCTACAGAATTAAATAGTCTTAGCTCATGATCCTTAATTTTATCATACTGACTCAATTGAGAGAAAAACAACTTTTTTTATTTGATAGAAATAAATATTGCTCACTATTTATAGTAGATAAAATTAGAACTAAATTGAATATGCAGTGAACAAAGAATAATAATGTAAATAAATTAAATTAAATGAAAAATAAAGATCCAGTAAAATATTAAATTTGTGTTCTGGACTAATCTATTTATTTTTGATTTTGGCTTCTATGATCCATTTCCATATAAATGCATAATACTAAATGTATAATCTGATATATAAAGTAAAAAAATAATTGTAACTGGATCCAAAAGACTGATAAAGGTTAATTAATTAATTTTTCATCACGGTTTTGATCTGAATTGTAGTTCACCTTAAGGACTAAAAAAGCTATTAGAATAAGAGGAAAGAGTTCCACAAGGGCAGAGGAATATTACTGTCATAGTGTAGGCTAGGAAATCACTCTCATGACTTTACAGTAATACTATCAGATTTTGTGTGATAATTGACATTATCTTTTGTATTAAGAGACAGCTAACTGTCATATGGAGTTATAACCCCACAACACCAACCCAACCCCTCAACCTCTTTTTTTTTTTTTTTTTTATACAACTTTCTTGATTTATATTTAAATTAATATATGTTTAGTTTATATCTAATTTCCTATTTCTGTGATTAGATAGTTTAATGAGTTGGGGCAAGACTGGAAGAAATTATGTGTCAGTTTATATATGTACAATTCTCAGGAATTTGTTTTAAAATACTTGTATTTTTTTTAAATTGGTCGAACTAGTAAAGCTCTATATGGATTAGGCATAAGCTAAGATGGGTCTTAGTACCACTTCATGTATTATCAATCTATTTCTACTGGATAATTTCGATTTTTTATTAAAGTATAGATACATTTGATATAAAATTTTCTTTGCGTTTTCCAATTTCGAATTGATGTGGTTAAATAATAGTTTGCTATCGTAACTCCTAAGTATTTAACTGTTATGGCAAAAGGGACAGCGGTATTGTTTAAATCTATTGTCGATGGAAGTGTAGGCCGTCCTCTTTTCATGAAAATAATGGCTTCTGCTTTATCAATATTTTTAAGCCATTTAAATTTTTTTTTTAAAGCATCTTTTAGAACACCAACCTTATATGAGCTTTTCAGTTGAGAGAAAAACCCTAATTTCAACAGTTTTAGGAAAAGTAATTTACATTTTTTTTTTATTCTTATATTTTTCATTGGAAAAGGATGACAGTTAACTTAAACTAAGATTCTTCTCTTGACAATTTATTTTAATGCTAAATTATTGGAAAATTAATGGTACATTCATTATGTATACAGAAAAGCTAACATATAATTTATAACCTGTATGTTTCTTGGTTATTGTTTCTCTAAAGTGACAATTATTGTTATTTCTACTTAATCATTATTTCTTATCATTCATACCAGGTTGAGCTGTGAACGAGGTTAGGTTTACTGTCAGCATTATAACAATACAGTGACAGTATAACCACGATAGAAAAATGTCACTTAACAGGTATTCTTGAAAATTATGAATGGACCTACATGTATTCTTTGAGTACAATTTCCTATTATTTAGTATTCTTTTATCCATTGAGATGTCATATTTCTACAACTGTGATCTGTATTAAATATTTCTGTTACCAATCACATCGAAAATGCAGTACTGAAAATTTCTTAAAACTTACCAATATTAATATAATTTAATTGTAATCTAGCCCTGAATACGTTTGAATAGGTGAAGCATAGACTTTTAATTATTACCTGTGATTTGAGAGCTTTTCTTTCAGTATCTTGAACCAAACAATAAAACAGATAATAATAAACTTCTATCATGAAGAGTGAATACCCCTAACAGACTTAGGCAACTATGAAACTAATAGCTAAAATTGCCATGGATACAATATTTATTTATCAATGGTTCATTCATGAATAAGAGTCGTATCCATGGCAATTTTAGCTATTAGCTACAACTATAGCTAATTATTGCCCATCTCTGACCCCAAATTAGGGCAATACAAATGACAATCTTAAATAAAACACCCAGATGTAAAAAACAAAATGGAGTATATAAAAATATATTATTCCAACCATTAACTATAGTTGAGGTTAACCAGCCTAATAAGAAAAAAGAAAAAAAGGAAAACAAGACAAATGAAAAAAGAGAGTTTCTAATCAGGAAAAAATGAAGAAATTTTGCATTAGAAAATTCTATCAATATGAAAAAGAAAATATCATTCTTTATCCAAAAACTACTTTGATGACCTGTATATTATACAAACGTTATCTTTTTCCATTTTCAAACGCATAATAGAACCTGTACAAAAAAAATTAAATACATCGTACAACACTATTTTTCTGGATTTCTGATAATATATTCAAAGAAAAAGATGACTTTATAATTGTAATGTTTCCCTAAAGG
This sequence comes from Halyomorpha halys, assembly GCF_000696795.3. Lineage (NCBI taxonomy): Eukaryota > Metazoa > Arthropoda > Insecta > Hemiptera > Pentatomidae > Halyomorpha > Halyomorpha halys. The sequence goes on along the minus strand of NW_027107648.1, from coordinate 894,273 downwards.
TGCAATGTATGTCATACTTATCCCTTTGATTTTCTTTATTTTACATTAACTATTTTCTTCCATTTATATAGTTCAAATCAATAATTTGAATATTGTTCATAGACCTTATGAAGGTTTGCTATCAAAACAGCACACAAAAATAATAAAACATCTGTTGTGTGCGTCAATTTGTCATTAATCAAATATAATGGCTAAATGTAAAGTTTCTTTTTTTCTCTTTTGATTGGCAACAAAACGTCATTGACAATTATATCGATAAACATGAGAAAACAACAAAGAAAATAATCTTATTTAGTCGTATTATGTATCTACATATGTAAATGATAAGAGAAAAGGATGCTAGTATTTTATCTGAACCAAGACCAATCATACGAGATATGCCTAATCAAAATCATTTATTGCGTGAAACATGACTCATGGCTGTCCACAATCTTATCCTTTGTGAGATAAACAAACACATTATCAACAAAATAAAATAAAAATTTCTTATATACCAACTTCCATCTAAATCACACTTGAAAAATTTTTATTCTCACATACCAGAGTTTTAGATCTTTTACTTTTATTTGTTTATGGGGCAATCTCCGTACAAACAGAGTTAGCCATAAAGTAATGTACATAATTTAACAATCATGGTAGTAGTTTTACAAAAATGGTGAATTAAACATCATTTATTTCAGCTAATAATTTATAAATTAAACAATCTACAAATTATTAAATTATTATATATGCAAATAACAAAAAGTGTACTCAAACTGGGATTATCTACATTACTTATTTAATAAAATAAAAGAAAGAAAAACTATTCATCTTATTGTGAAGATAGGTATCCAGTTCTAAGTATAAGGCTTTGTGTTACATATATAAAAAGAAGTTTAAGATCCGATTGTTAGAGTACAGACAGAAATTCATATAACTGGTTTTAGTTACTATAGCTTAGTTTCAGCATGTATCAGATTCGGTTCTCATGATACGCACTATAGTTTGTTAAAAAATAGAAGCAATTCTCCAATGTCGTTCCATCACAAGCTGGACATAGCTTCTGTGAGTCCAAAATACATTTGTGTGGACCGAAACTTAGAGTAATTGCATATTTACTGGTAAACCTCAGTTGCACAATCATTCTAAAGTAAGCTATGGGGCAGCTGATTTTTAGGTAGCTTTGAGGAGCGTCCGGTTTAATGAAGACCCGACCGTACCATGAGTTACAGGTTAATTCTCATAATAACTAGAGGTCCTTATCTTTGACAAAGATATCCAAGATTCTCCATATTTTTTGATACTTACCAGATCATTGAATAGTATCGGGTCAAACTTTAAGCTTTCCAATAGTTTTCTTATTATTACGTTATATTTACTTTAATCATTTATTTTTTTACCAAAAGAAAAAAAAAAAAGATGTGCTGTACTTATGCAGGCTTTCAATTAGAGGCTTTAATATAAAAAATAAATTCATGATTTAAATAACATTAGATTTTCAATACACTTAAAATTGTTTACATTAAAAATAATTGTTAATTAAAATTTTATTATAAATATATCAAAAGGAATGGTTTTAATTTCAATTGTTTTTTATTTGAGCATATTTAAATTCATGAATCTACTTGATTCAACCCCAAAAAAATATTACGTCATTTTTATAAATAATGAATTCTTGAGGTGCTCTTAATTAAATTTTGGCAATTATGAATTTTTTTTATTATAAATGTAAAATTATATTACAGTGATTCTAAAATCCCTCTAACCAGTATTGCTTATTAAATTTTTTTAGCTTCATCAATATTAAATACATCTTTTTTTTAGTGTATGATAGCCCATAGTAGTATTTTTCAGTTGAACAAACTCGCTAAGCTTCATTAAACCACTGACATATGTAGGTTTTCTTATCACATAGAAACCATTCAAATAAATGTTTTAGCTGATAACTCGAACTATTGTTATGTAAGAAGTCCTAGCAATGCAGCTTAAAGAGAAGAAACGTTCCAAAAGAGGCTTATTAAATTATGCAATATGAAAGAGAGAAAATTTAATTAATTTGTTAACTAATTATACAAATCCTACCATATGAAGGAAATGCCTGTATATTCATAATCATAAAAATAACCTAGTACATTTTAAACACTCAAGATTAACAAAAAAAGTAATACGAAGGTGCTCTTGAGGTGAAACAAATTATACGTTCAAAATTAATAACAAATATGGCAATAACCCTAAACATACCAAATCCATGAATTTTAAGTGAGACTTATTTACTGATGTTCTACAACTCAAAAAAAAAAAAATTATACACCGGAGTAAACTGATTTCTGATCGCAAGATGAAACATAAGTAAATGGGAGGGAGTGGTGGGGGGGGGGGGTGTTCAATGCTGGTCAATTCTAGCAGGAAAATTTTATGTTTAATAAGAAAGTAGGAGCTTAGAAGAGCTTAACAATCCCAGAAGTGCCGGTCCGATTGAGTGGGCTCTTGAATAAGAAAAAAATTCTTGCTATGATTGACTGTTCTATTCTAATGATTATTATTATTATTAATCTGAAACTAATATTTTCTGCCTTGAGGCATAAGGGGATGCTCGGTCATTATTAATGAAATTACATTTTCAGAAGTTTCACTTCTATAGGTCAGTTCTAGCATAGTTACCTCACAGGTTACCAACTTACTCTAGCCAGAGTAAGAAGGAAGAGATTCATTCCATGAAATGGTTTTGAACCAGCGCAGTTCCTGACTCAAGATTGATATGTGATACCTTAACTCTCTGAGCCATTACGGCTCAACCATGGATTCATAATTAACAGACAAAAACTTACCGTGCTGAATGCCCAACATGAACCGCAATGTCCTTGATTCTTTACTGGCGTTACTGCACCCTTAGTCCTCCAGTCGACTTCCTTACTTAAAGTGACGTGCGCAGGTGGAATGAAAGTAAAAGATTGCAGCTTATTGTTATTAGCCTTCAGTGACTTATTAAACCCAAGATAGACATCAGAAAATTCATGGACCAGCTGAAAATATTAAACTCGTATTAACTTCTTTTAAAATGTTATAAATCGCAAAATTAGTAAAGCAGTTAATAATATATTTAAAACAAAATAAAAACACAATGAACATAAAAAATGAACTTTATGACATATTTAGTAATTGTATGATAAAATTAACAAGGCAATGATGAAAATGTTTTGAAATTTTTATTCAAATCTTGATCTATCATAGATAAGAAAGTTCAGAGGGTATTTTATAGCATTATATCAATTTAGCTCACAAATATAGATAAAATAAACAAATGAGATTAAAAGTTTAAAATAATAACATAAAAATATTTTCTTTTAATTAATTGAATGAAATAAAATAGACAGTAAAACTGATTTTATTATTCTGAATTATTAGCAAAGACCATATATTTAGTCTTAATATTTCGTAACAGTTGTACAAATATTATTCTTTATCAAGGCATTTAAAGCAATTTTTATTTTACATGATTGAAATTAAATAAATATTTTCTAATCATGGAAAAATTAATTTATTTTGATTTTTAAGGATCTACACGAGAAAAGAATCAGGAAACAGAATTAAATAAAAAAAACAAAACAACTTTATTTATCAATTTGGACAAAATAATTTTGAGCCGATGTAATCATGTTTCTCCACTCACCTAAGTTGTGTTGAAAGATCTACTTCTACTGAAATAATTCTCTACAGTAAGCATTAAACTTAAAATAGTTGAATATAGAATTGTATTCGATAGTTAAATTGAATTTTTTATTATTAGAAACATATTTTTTACAAATTATTTTTATAAAAAAAAAACTTAATTATGAAATGAAATTAAATTTATTGTATATTTGAGCCATATAATTCCAAATTCACTTTCAAAAGTTTAATTTTTTTTTAAAATTCATTAACAGCTTTGGTACTAGATTACAAAATGATAAAAGAATTTATTACTAAAACAGTTAAATAAGATGTGATTTAACAGTTTTTGGAAGAATTTGTTTTCCCTAGTAATCTAGTAAGTGCCAAAACTGTTGTTTTCTATTGCTTAGCAACTAGTTGCCCCTAATCACTTAGGTGACCTACCACCCTCCTTTATGGAGGGCAGTCCTTAAGAAGTTTTTGTACTTGCTCAAAAAATGCCCTCCTTTAGGTATTTTGAAACTAATTTGTTAATCTCTGTATTCAGAGATGCAATATCAAACCGTACCGAACAGTGAGAGTTTTTTCAATTGGTACTGATTTTTTAACAAATGAGAAACCAAGACTGATTGCTATTTTCTAGCTCTTAAGTAAAATTCAATAGAAAATCATAAATTGACAAATAAAATTCATTCAATGTAAAATTGCTCATTTAATTAAATAATTCAAAGAGATGTAAGCATAACTAGAGACTTTTTGTTTGAATTAATAAAATGCTTCATTTATTTATTTAGTACTGTTTTCTAAAAATGTTGTGTCCTCCTTTTCAATGTAAAAGAATTTGGTCACCTCATAATTTCAAATTACTAGATGGAAAAATAAAATTAACCAACTCTAGACGTTACAATTAAGTCAGAAGTGAGAATATGTACAAACCATATCAGCCAAATGGTTAAGTTTCAACTTGAATGAAACTTTTCCCTGTTTGTATCTATTATTATGTTTTTCAATCCTTTTTTTGTTTTCAATAAATATCTTCTTTCTGTAGCTTTCTTCCACTTCATTTGCATACTCCTTCCGATGGAATTTCTAAAATAAAAACATAAAAAGAATTATTAGAATTTAATTTAAACTGAACTATTGGTGGAGGGTTAGAGTCCATTCTGTAAATGTGCATTCTCTGTCTGGTAACACCAAATAAAGCATATGAAAAAATAATGTTAATTAACAGGTTTTGAAAATACCTTGAAATAAAATGACAGGATACCATACTTCCTAAACCTTCATTAGTCCAGGAAGTAAAAAAAAAAAATCAATTTCAAAACAAATAAATTTACTTCATACATATAAAACATTTATTAATCTGTAATTAACAAGATAATTAAATAATTAAAAAATCCCTAAATCCAGTTTTAAAAAATGATTAATTGTATTATTTCTCATCTTTATATTATTAGAGGTTTATCTAGTGTTGACTATATAAACAACAATTTAATTTAAATGATTCCAAAATATAATAATAATCTGATATTGTTGTCACATTGTAGGTTTACTTCAATGGTATTTGAATTTTTATTAAATGGACGACTCTCTTTCCTTCAGATAACAGAATAATCATACTGACATTTATGACAAATTCTAATACTTAAAAAAATTTAAAGAAGGAAGCGATTACATGGGGGTAATGAAAAAATAATGAAGACCTTCAAATAATCAAAATAAGATTATATATATATATATTTGTTAAAGCAATTTATCATAAATATTTAAGAAAACAAATAAATTATTTATTAAGAATTTGAGAAGTTGGGACACTTATTAGAATATGATTTAAACTGAAATATTGGTGGGTGTTGTAGTCAATTTTGTATTCGTGCGTTCTCTGTCAGTTAATACCAAATAAATTATATGAAAAAAAGAATCTGACTGGATCCCATACTTCCTAAATCTTCATTAGTCCAGATAATACAAAAAATTAATTTACTTTATATATAATAAACATATATTGATCAATAATTAACAATAACATTAAATAATCATTAAATATAGTTTTTCTAACAAATTATGAACTGTGTTTATCATCTCTATATTATTAATACTTTATTTAATATTGACTATATACGTAACAATTTAATTACATAACGATTCCAAAATATAATAATCTGTATTTGTTGTTATAATGTATGCTTACTTCAACGGTATTTGAATTTTTAATAATAGACAACTCACTTTTTCTATAGAAGGCAACTATTCAACAGAATAATCATAATTTAAGCATTTATGAAAAATTCTATAAATATTGAAGCGATAATATGGGGTAATGAAGACATTCAAATAATCAAAATAAGATCATAAATTAGTTTTAAAAATTATGTATATTTTTAAGGCATTTTATTATAAAGGTTTAAGACAGCAAATAAATTGTTCATTAAGAATTTGAGAAGTTGAAATGGTTTTGAACAATTGAGAAAAACATAGTTAAATGTATTTAAAATGAAATATGTTTAAATTTAAATTAGTTGCTACCATTGTTAATTATAATGATGATATTCATGTCAGAAGGCTATAAAGTTTTCATTCTGAGAATGAGACAAAGAGAGCTGAGACAAGGAATCATTGTCAAAGAATGTTAATAGTCACCCTTCTGAATAAGTGGTTTCATCCTTGCTATCACAAATCGAGGTCATTTGGACCACAATCAACAATAGCTATACATTTGTTTCCCTGATTGATCCTATAATATAATTACAATTACTTTAAAGTTTTAAAAACCAAAATATATTTTAAATGTAAAATAATAGAATTCACTGATTAAATAATCAGTTAGTAATTGTTTTTGTACTATTAAATATAAAAAATTTAATAATACCTGAACGAGTCACAGAAAGGTTAATATATCACTACAAAAATAAATAAATATGTGTGCGTATTGTTATGATGAGAAAATAAATATTTTCAATTTTACTTTTTGTTTATAGAACAAAAACCTACCTTGAAGAGAGTGAATTCATCAGCACTTAGGTCGAACAAAGACACAGCTTGGCCCAAGGCGACTAAACAACTCAGTACTAAGAACCCTTGCATTATTGTAATTAATTATGTTGTATAATATTATATAAAATATATTAGTGATCGCAATAAAAGCCCAGACGAGTCCACCTCAGGTGCCAACAACACACTGACTCAGACGATAAACAACAAACAGAATAACAGATACACGGAAACAACCCCCACTCCTTTGCCTTGTTGCGCAGTCGCTCACCTTCGACCTTTCATTTCTTTGAAATTATTTTCGTCATTTTTTTTATTTTTTGTTTGGTGTTTGTCTTGTTTTATCACCCGCTCGTGGTCTGGCCGAGATAATCACTTATTAACCACATCCCTGGTGATAATGCAATTCATCTGTCTTGTAGAAGCTATATCGATTAAACTAAATAAAATAATTTAAACTGGCATTGCCAGCTTATAATATTTGCTAAAAATATTACCCGGTGACTGAACTGTGCTCATAAATTATTCAATTTTCTCATTTAATTGTGGGACCGTCATAGGTTATAACTATCTGCTTCCAAAAAGATATAAAATTAAAACAATGGATACAATAAATGTAATATTGTGAAGAAAAGAAAATATAGAAAATAAACGTTGGCTCAAATTAAATGGTTTTTTTTTGTCCGCCCCAAACCATCTTACTTTTATTTACTTTTTTCAGCTTTTACTTGATTTTCAATCTGTAAAGGGAAATTTGTATTTTTTAAATATAGAATTCACACTAATCGGGTTTTAAATTCACCAATAATAAGATATATGAATAATATTATAATAACAATAATAAGAAACATAAAAATATTTTTTTTTTTAAGAAAACTCGGCAGACAATGAAATTCTTGTTTTCAAATAAAAGGACATTTTTAACTTCCCGATCTATAAGCAACTTATTGTAATCACCAAGAAAATCGAAAATGGAAATGTTTGCACAGTGTTGCATATCGGGTAACCTAATTCCTATGAAAGTGTTCATAATATATTTTATTTGAATTCGAAATACTTAATAACAATTACATAAATCATTTGATTCTTTAAAACTAATTTAATTAATTATAGAAATATTAATAATAAAAATTTTGTTTATCACTTTATATAATTAATCCATATAAAGAGTATTATTTTATTTTTATTTACACTTTTTGTCAACTTATAAATGAACAACAATCTTATAATTAACAAATTAAATCATCTCTTAGCATTACTGGCGACGTAAAAGAAAACATAAGTGTAACTGCCCAAAATATGCCCAATGACTATGCAATAAAACGACAAAAAAAAAAAAACTAACTTCTTCAAAAAAGATGAATTTTTTAAAACTTCAAACTATCAAATTTCCAAAAAGGCTAAATAAATAAAAACAATTATATACATAATACATATTGTTTAATTTTTTTACACCATTTTACTTAATACATTCTATAATTCGAATGCCCCCCATTGGTAATTAGTTCGGACCACGATCATAATTATAAGCTGAGCCAAGGTAATTGGAATTTCCAATTACTTTATTACATAATTTTTTCCCCTTGAATTGTAATATAATTAAAAGTAATTGTAATTATGAAGAAGATAGTCAGAGTTGCGGTCAAAAAGGAACAAAATAGTTTTCAACTATTAATTGTCCGACGTTTCGCCCCACTTTGCAGGGCTTCATCAGGGCTGTTCAAGACGATAGGCTAAACAGCTACTTATTTAAACTGATAAAATAAATCGATTTTATCATGGTATGCTTACGTATCGATTCATTTTAACTTTTAGGACAAATCGCCAATTTGGATTCCGAACCTCTCATTCCACTATCATGTGTCATCGTGTGGTGGACGTTGTCTCGTCTTCTTTAGAGCGCGGAATGTATTACATGGGAGTCTTTTTCGATGTAGAACAGGCTTTTAATGGCACCCGGGACTACTTTACAAACTCCGTAAATTCCTACCTCTTACATACTTTCTCATTATTCGTTCCTTTCTCCCTGACAGATTATTTTCCTTTTTTTTTAGTCCGCTGGTATTCCTCAGGGTAGTATCCTCGGTCCCATCCTCAACACAATCTATACAGCAGACATCCCAACCAATCCTAACACTATCCTCACCACGTATGCCGATGACATATGTGTGCTCGTTGTTAATAATAACCCTTTAATTGCATCCCAAACTCTTCAATCCCATATCACAGCCCTCGAAGAATGGTGTCGTAATTGGAGGATTAAAATAAATTCCAACAAATCCCATCAAATCACCTTTACCCTACGTCGTAAACCTACTGACTGTCCTACAGTATACTTCAATAATGTTGCCCTTTCCTCTGTTCAACAGATCCGCTACCTTGGACTACATCTGGACAAACGACTAACCTGGAATTTTCACACAAGACTGAAAAGACAGGGAACTGCACGTCGATTTCGAATATTACAGCGCTTACTAGACAAACGGTCTAAACTTCCAATTCATTATAAAAGACTGATTTACATGACAATTATAAGGCCTATCTGGACATACTGAACTGGGGCTCCACTAAAGCTTCGAATTCCTCTCGTATCCCATCCTTACAATCCAAAATCCTTCGTAAAATCCTAAATGCTCCCTATTTTGTCAAAAATAAAATCATCCACAAAGACCTTAATGTTCCATTTGTAAGCGATCTAGCCCGAACCAGATATCAATCCTTCCATTACAAACTCCCTAACTACTCAAACCCATTAGTTTCTAATCTTGCATCCTCTTTTATTCCGGACAATCCTCCGAGGCGTCTGAAAAAAAGATGGCCTCGAGACCTTATATTGTAAAAATGTTTTTAGAGTGCTACCATTGGTTAGTTTCTCTACATGCTTGTACCATACCATTATGATTTCCTCAAATTTACTTGATGTATTTATGTATAGTTGTAAATATCAATAAATAAATTTTTTAAAAATACTTCTAGGATTTTGCTCAGAAGAAATATATTCCAATATAATTAATTCACCTATGACTAAAATTACATGTAATTGTATAGAGAAATGTACCATTACATTAATGGTGATTGCGTCATACAATTACTTCAGTGTAATTGTTCTTCAAAATCACTAACCTTTTTTATCTTTTTGACTATTTAACGGATATCTCAGTATAATTACAGGATATATAATTGAAGATGTGCTCATATATTGTACTCATGCAATGTTTCCTGCCAAACTGTGCAACATGCAACCTCATGTAACTGATAAAATGAAAACTTTTTCAATGTTTAATTGTTTGTTAGTTAACTAATTTTTTTTAATGATTTATGTTCTACCATACGAGAGTCACTTACCATAACTGGTTTCTTAAGAAAATTATGTTAATATTAAGTTAATTTGAATTTCTTAAAGGTCCATTCAATAATTTATGAATCCTAGAGGAAGATGGTCTGAGTGGCGGTAAAAAAAGCACAGAAATAGCAGATAATTTTTTGTATACCACCCAGGCCAACTTTCAACTAATAATCTTCCAATTTATGAAACCGTTAAAATAAAACGTTGATGCCGAGCGCTTATTCATAAAACAAATCAATTACGATGTTTTACGATCGAACACTTCATTAATTTCTTATTGTTTGAATGAATTTAAGAACATATCTTTGGGTTTAATAACACTTCAGGATTATTGTATCTTTCGTCTTTAATTTTTTTTCTTGTATATTCCTCATGTTTTTCAGTTATATTAATTTTTAATTACTTTTTTCGGGTCTTTGTAACAATTACTTGTAATTGTATTGTAATTACTTTGAATTCTATGGAAAAAAAGTAACAGTGACCATTGTAATTATAATTGTGTTATGATGTATGTTTTACGGCTGAATGCCTAAATATTTAAGTCCTCTTTTCCATCTACACGGCGGACAATGTAGGGCATAATTACAGAAAAGCATATATCGCCTTATATACTGACGACATTGTTATATATCGATATATAACAATATATCTAGCAATATATAATATATCTAGCAGCAGTGTTAACGCCACTATAGTTCTGGGCCACGTCTAAACGTATGTAGGCATATCAAGGCGAAATTTCGGATCATTAACATCAACGTAAATCTGACCAAGACTGACTGTGTGATGTTTTCTCTGTAGAAAGGAAAACAGTCCACCACTTACTACGTTTCTTTCTGAGTGGGGGACACCACACAAGCTCCGTCCAACTCAATAGTTCATCTGTGGATAAAGCTGGACAGATTTATCACTCTATCTACTCATATTTATCGGTTGATGAATTAGGGAAGGGTTTTATAAACAAAGATAAAGAGTGTATGTTTCCTCTAATAGACGCTACTACGTAAATATACGTACTATAAAAACATGCCTGTTTCTTTGTTTCCAGCAGTGTCATAGTGTCGCCATCTACTGTTTTATTCACAAATCAAATGATAAAACTTATTTCATATAACAATTTCCTTCCTAAAATATGTTTTATTATTCCCTTTTATTTATTACTTTGATTATTTTTATTTAAATTTTTTTTTTTACTTTTTATTGCACACGCTCCAATTACACCTACATTAATTTAATGTTTCACAAACCCTTCAGGTCTTAGGTTTAAACATCCACAACCAGTCTTCTGTTCTTTTGTGGATAATTTGGATCTCTCTTTTCAACTGCATCCAGATTCTTCATAGTCAGGATTATAATATTCATAAAAATCCCCTCCAATGTCATTTTGAACATTTGGTTCAACAGGAGGTTTAGCAATATTTGTTGTACTACTAAATCCCTTTTTCTTTCTGGGTCTCTTCTTAGCTCTAGTATATTTCTCAATTTTTGTTTCACAATCTATATTGTTTTCACCAACGACCCAATCAGAGTCATGAGCATTTAATCTAAGATGTTCTTCATCTTCCATGTAGAAATCTTTAATAAAGTGCTTTTTTATCTTTCATTCAGACTTTACTGTGCTAATATCTTCTATTTATTCATCAACATCAACTGCATAGTCTTTGATAAATACAGAAGTTTCATTTTTAATTGACTCAGGGAAAAGCTTAATATTTTGACCACAATAATCTGTATCTGGGACTGCATCGACTATTTTGTCATCATCTGACGTTTGTTGTTGATCTGGTGTCTCTTGTTCTATCAGTACAGGAAATTTGTCTTCGGAGTCTTCATCAATTTCTTCTGTGCTTCCTTACTGGGAAAAGATGACATCATTTTCCTTTTCATACAGTTTGATTCTTCGGATCATTCCTCAACCAGATACCTATTATCACAGGTAATTGCATATATGGCAAATTCCTTAGCCAAAGGTGCTCTATGTTGTCTTCTTGGTTAAGGCTTTAGTGGATCAGAGGGTCCATTTCTGTAGGGTTGAACCTTGTAAGTTATTCATCCAATGTTTCATCACAGTTTTTCTTAATTTAATTAAGGTCAAACATCAAATCCACCACTTTTTCTTCTGAAACACCCTCAAACTTCTCTCTTAATTTTTCCCAAACCTTTTTCGCACTTATATATATATGTGTGTGTGTGTGCATGCGTGAATGTTATGCACTGACTGTTAGAATAATGGTAAAGAGTATCTGTTTGTCCTAATCCAAGATGCATCTTCTCCAGTCGGCAAATCTTTTTCTATTACATCTTCAAATAAGTACTTTGCTTCTAAGTACACTTCAATTTTCATCGTCCAGATTCCGTAATTTTCTGCAGAAAGCTTTTCAATGATGAATACTGTGGCGTCCATTGTCCTTTGCGTTTTGATTTCGGCGGTAAGTCCTAAATAAAATCACAAAGCTTTCGTATCCGTTTATATACGTAAATTAGTCTCGTCACCTAACCCAATTAACACATTAAACCACGCTCTGCTACCATTTTGTCATGGAATTTACGGATGGTTTTATAAAAAAAGACAAAGAGTGTATGTTTCCGTTTAATAGACGCCACGACCGATCTATTTCTTTGTTCCTAGCAGTGGGGATCTAAAACATCTACTGTTTTATTAACAAATCAAATAATAAAGCTTATTTTCTGTAACAAAAAAAAGGTGAGGTGAAAAAAATACTGCCTTCATCATCTGCTCTCCCGTTACGATTAAAAATAAAAATATATAAGAGCATCCTAAGACCAGCTCTTTTATAGGAGCACCGCTTTCAGCTCGTCTTCAGGACGGAAGAAGGATGGCGTTGCGTTAGCTTCAACAGCTGCGGAAGATACTGAGATCTACGTCGCTGAAGAAGATGAAACCTGAAGAACATGAAACCTGAAGAACTTCACCAGTTCTTTGATCTGCTGACTGTGTCCGAGATAAAACGGAGGCATTTCAAGTTCTTCGACTCGCTAAAAAGTATCTACAACCCGCTGTTCAGTACATTCATACCATCTTCTGCTCCAATAAGGTGCAAGACCCAAACATAACGTGTGTAACAGAGACAGACATGTTTAGGTTAAGTTTCGTAGTGTTAATTTTTAGTTATAGCGCACTTTAGATCTTCCCCACGAAAATCCAGCGCAGCCCATCTTGAAGGTTATACATTTATATGTATGTGTTCTTATTTCTTTTGTTTTGTTTCAGATTAAGGGGTCCTGAAAAAAATAAATAAGAGATTTAAAACAAAAAAAAATGTTATTGGATCTAATTTTTATTCGATAATTTTTTATTTGATTGAAATTGTATTTTCAGTCATATTTTCATTCGAAAGCAATTGTTTTCATGTTGAAAATTCATGAATACAAACTTTGAATAAAAATGTATTCGTCTCTCGTCAATCGAATAATTTTCGCACTACTCTGGTGGAAGGGCACTTCGTTAAACTTAATGAATAAAAACAACCACATCCTTTTGAATTATTATTCAGTATACCATATGTCTCTACATATCAACTATCTGAGATCAGAAACTGACTGTTGCTATGTTGAAATTAAAATTTTGTTTTAGGAACGCTAAATTGGCCATTTGGCCTACTGCGCGACGGCTAAAAAAA
>NW_027107648.1:877336-880595 GCF_000696795.3 Halyomorpha halys | reverse complement strand
AAAAAAAAAAAAGATACAGGTTTGAGTAAAATATATATCGTATTAAAGTACACTGATATCGTAAGTATAGGACTGAATTCCAGTCACAGGAAGCAGAGATGGGCAAAAATTATCTATGAATGAACCATTGATAGAGAGAGAAAGAAATACTTTATTCATTCATGCTGCCCAAATACATCGGGTTGCTACATTACACAGCATACTGATCAATCCGTGACTGGATAAATATAAGTTACATATTTTTACGTGATATAATATAATAGATAGATAGCATTTTTTTTCTTCCACAGTTTTCATTTACAATTAATACCAGCCTACAAACTAACTACAAGTTTTTCGATTTATTCCTTTTTTTTCCCTTTCCCTTCTATTTCACAACCCATTATTTCATTTGATCAACAAATTCCCCTATATAACAAATATTAAAATATTTAAAATAATAAAAAAAATAAAAAATAATAACTAAAACAACAAATAAGATATGCGATGCATGCATGCCATCCCACTTCTGGATAAACTCCCATACTCATTAATTTCCATGCATGTGGTGGCGTATGATTCCCAGGGAGTTGTATATAATATAATTCCATTCTGTACAAGTATTTACTTTATGTCATTCTGTTTATATGTTCTGTATTCCTTGGTTGTTATCTTGTTCTGTTGTTAGCCCTAATGAAGACAAGAAATTCTGGCCGAAACGTTGGCACGATTAAATTCAACTTATTTGTGTTTTATTTTGACCTCCCCCCCCTCCCAACCATCTTCTCGTATAAGTCATCCACGGTCGACTATCTCTTATGATCAACGATAAATAATATCATATCCATAGCAATTTTAGCTATTAGTTTCAACTACAGCTAATTTTCCCCCAATTCTGATTGGAAGTAACGTTACAATCGAAATGACTAATGAAAGTATATCGATACTAATAACGGAAGTATCGAAAGGTCATTCCATACATCCCCTATATTAAGCTGAAGTTTGAAACAGTCGAATTAGGTTGAGTTGGTTTAGTGATGTGTTTTAGTTACGTTTGTAGTTTGTGACGTTTGGTCTCATTGTTTCATTGCATTTACATGAATTAAGAATATATAGTGTTTATTTCTTGAAAGTGTTTGATCTTATCTGGCTGACGTAAGTTAACTTTCACAGAGAGTAAGCCTTACCTTAATTTAATTGCCATTTCAATCATATTTAAGTTATTATTTTACCATGTATTCTAATTTATTGTTATATGATACCATCTTAATGTTAAGGTGCAGCAGAATAGGCTTCGAATATTATTTTTCTATTTAATTTATTTAGTCTTGATGCTTAAGAACTTTTCTCTTATCTTAATATTATTACTACAATGAATTATAGTAATATTTTGCAATCAACTTATAATTGTCAATTTTACATTACATATTTTAGCACCTTATTTATATAAATTGAACTTAATATCATGTACTTTCATCTCAATAAGCAATTACACTTTTTTCACAATTGTTTATGATGTGTTGTAGATTACTAATAGTTCTTATTGGTTGGTTTTATTCTATTACTTAAATGTTTTTTGCTATTTATTCATTTTAGTTCATTATTATCTGGAATCAAATAATAAATCTTGTGTATTTTATATATGTAAATAGTTGACCGTTTAATTTAACATATGAAGAATATAGTCAGGGTTGAGGTCATAAGAAACAAAATAATTTTCATTCTATACAATAAATCTATTTGTATATAATGAATCTATTTAATTTATCATATATAAGTCTATATAATCTAATTTGTATATAATAAATCTATATAATTCAACTATTTAGAATATAATAAATATTGTGGTTCAACACCCCAAGTTCCACTACCAACATACTGTGTCTGCACAAGATCCTATATCCTCCCTCACTGTTGATCAATTGTCGAAAGTAGCTGATTGCATTGTCTCAGCTACTTGCATCATATTTTATTTATCTTGGTTTTTACTTTTAATGAATAAATGCAGTCTTATTCAATTATTTATGAGATGAACAATGACTAAAATACAGATACACTGGTTTATTGTTATTAGCTATCCTGTCCACATGGAATCACAGATCTGAGATAACAATGTCTTTCAATTATGGCTCTAGGCATTGATAGATCAAATTTTAATTATGTACAATTAGTTTATATAATGAGGAGATTTTTGGTGTGCAGTCAGTGAAGAACACAAATAAGTAAAATACTTAATTTTAGTGTCAACGCTTTGGTCTGAATTTCAAGCCTTCATCAGGGCTAACGACAAAAAATAAGATAACAACCAATGAATAAAAAGATATACAGAATGATTAGAAAATGACAAACATTATGGATATATTAATAGTGTTGAAAGACTTAAATAGTTTAATTATTATGAGAAGAAAAGGCTGTATGACAAGAGTATTATTAAAATTTCTGGTTTGCTACCCACCAACCATTCTGGCTCCACCCATGGAACGTGCCTCTGGTCACCCAAGACCACATCTTTAAAGATTTTCATTGTGATTGGATACCTTAGACCTCAAAACACACCCCTATTATACTTGATCCATTTAGTGACAGGGTCGCACCCATTTCCTAATTTATTCTCCTGATTACTTCTGTATATGTTTCCATTTTAGAGCTTCAGCAACCACCATCTTAACTGGTTTCGTGATTGAAATTGAATATAGAACCATTCCTTTTTATGCATTTTAGATTTCTCTGCATTTCATAACTTCTTTTTTAACTGTTAATTCTCTAAATCTCGATGATAGACTTATAATCCCATCTAAATTCTTTGAAATTGAGATTCCTCAGTGTATAGATCTGTTTTGTTCTTTCAGCTCTTTTCTTTCCCCTTCAAAAAGTTGATAAATCTTGTTCTTCAACTAATAATTATTTTTGACATACTGGAAGATATTGATTGACCGTGTGTAAAGATGAAAGGAATATGGTCCGGGTGCGGTCAAAAAAGAACAAAAAAATAGTAATGGAAGATTATTGATTGACCGTGTGTAAAGATGAAAGGAATATGGTCCGGGTGCGGTCAAAAAAACTCAAATAGTAGAATAAACTATTTTATTGAGCCAACGTTTCGCCCCACGTTGCAGGGCTTCATCAGGGCTAAAAAAGATACAAACACATAGGTACAAAAGGAAAACAAAAACATAAGTGTAAAATAACAGGGGTATAAAATGTAAAAAAGTAAGATATAATAAGAAAAATTAAAGGTAGTAAATAGTAAATGTAAAGGGTAATAGTAACAGACAGATAA
>NW_027107648.1:867580-876754 GCF_000696795.3 Halyomorpha halys | reverse complement strand
AATAAATAAAATAAATTAAAAATGTGAGAATTTAGAAAAACAAGAATAATAAGAATTTTATTGAGTTGGCTCAATAAAATAGTATATTCTACTATTTGAGTTTTTTTGACCGCACCTGGACCATATTCCTTTCATAATAATTATTTTTCTGCTCAGAGTCCTTCTCCACATCTTTTAAATTTCATGTATTCCCTGTCTCCTTTGGTATAGCTTTTTAATATTGGTTTTGACCCCCATTTCAGATTTGATATGGGAATCTGTCAATGTACACCCCCATCTCATTGCTACCAATCATGGCAGTTCTGTAGTTCCGTCTATGAGACGGAATTCATGCTCTTTCACAGTAATTGAGGGAGACTTTAACCACAAACCTCATATGCCTATGTTTTTAGATGTTACAGTTTTGCTTTGAAAAATTAGTAATATTGGGTTGGGAACTGTTTTTATTAATATGTGTGGTTAAGAGTAAAAAAAAACTTGTTGAACTTCTTTAGAAATGATCACTTCGATTTCTATTTTTTTTTCAATGTCTAATTTCTTATTTTTATGAGAATTTCGGATTGAAAGAATATAAGTTTTAACTAATCATTTACAATTTGTCCCAAGCCCTAATAAGAATTAGTGATAAGGTGTAGGTTTTAATTTGGATAGGTTCAGAAGGTATGGACTGAATCTGTTTTTCAGTAAAAAAAAAAAATCTTGTAAAATCTCTTGATGCAACAATATTTATGAATAGAAAAGTTGTGGTTACTATTTTGTCTGTATATAATGATGGAAAGATAGTTAGGTGTGTCACAATACCATTCCCTAATTGACAAAGTCTGTTTTGTAGAAAATATTTTTTGGGCTTATTTTTAAAGGTTTTCAGTTATTGGGTTGCCGTTATTTGTATAAGTTGAAAAGTGCAAACAAAGTGATTAGAAAGTACCTGTCATGATTTTTTTTTTTTTCGAAAGCAAATCTATCATTACCTCAACTGATAATCGTGTTATATTATATGCTGTGCATAGCAAGTTATGTTTAATGATACATTGAACTAGCTATTGTTAAGGTTAAAATATCTTATTAACCATTGATATTGTAATTGTATAAAATCGGTTGCTCTTGCTTTATTTTCACATTATTTATCATTTTGGAGCCATACATTTGGCAAATTGAGGCTGGTATTACTTCAGCAGTTCTGAGAGGGCCGAGTGTTGGTTGAATCTTACACTTGATATCAAGCAGAGTTATAATTTATAATTTGCATAGGTAAAGGTGTAATATTGAATTCCTTTTGGGATTCTATTATAGTCTTATAGTAGTTGTATTAATGTTACAAGCATTAAAATTGACCTCTACATTTAAATTGGCGATGGGATTTTTTTGCTCTTTTAGGATGGTGAAACCTATATTCACAATGATGGCATTGATTTAGGAAATAATTAAAAGTTATGGATGTTACATAAGCGTTAGGATTTATCAAGATTTGATATCAAAGGAAAGAAAATATTTTTCCTAGGAAAAACGGTACAAGTTGTGCCATATTTAATGGACAGAATACAGGAAGGGGTAGAAGAAGTTGTCAGTAGGGTTTCAAACTATTGTTGTTGCCTGAAGTTCGCATCATTGAACTCGGAGGTACTATTAAGGATATAGAAGGAATGCCATTTGTTGAAGGATTTTGAAAGTTGAATTTCAAATGAATTTGGTATATTTCTGTGTTGGTCCCGTAAACAAAAGCAACAGTTGAACCTAAAACAAACTATACTCAAATCGGTGTTAGAGCATTGTTGCCTGGACTGGTCACTTCATCTTGTGGTTTGCAGAAATTAATACCCTGTTATGGTAACTATTAAGAAAAAAATATCCATGTTCTGTCCGGTCCCACCAAAACTAGTTCTCTGTATTCATGATATCTCATTAATTTATCATGTACATATCATGTTCACTTATGGATAAGCAGTGTGTCTTGGAATTTTGTTATAAGAGAGTTAAGTTAAACATTCTAATCTTAACAACTAGGAAGTGTAAACATAAATGGAAAATTTCAGCTGATAGGTTTTGACTCATTAAGAAAATAAATCAGCATAGCTTTGATATGAAAATATCCATCTCTTGAAGATATATATCTCAGTTTTTAAAGCATTACAACATGCTGCTGTGGTGTTGGGCTATCAAGTTAGCATTACTAAGATTGAATCTGTTGATGTGTAAGTGAGACCTTTATAAAAGTAGTCAGGCTATAGTGTTATCATCATTCCTGGAAGATTTGGATCAATATGTATAAGGGAATCGACTATGTCAGAATGATCAGATTGAGGAATGACATGAATCCTGACAATCAATTATTTGAAGATAAAGAATTTCATTTTGTTGGTCTTAGTGACCAAAATAAAACGACGGAGATTGCCTTTTTAGAAGACTATAATTACGATTAACTGTCTGTGCAATTCTATCCAGAATATTTATCTATTTTATGCAAGATGCAAAATTTATATAAATGGTTTTACTTTTTATATAAAATGACATGTAATTGTTGCTCCAACGATGAATCAAAAACTTATTTAAATCCACTTGGACGTAAGTGTTCTTCAACTCTCTATTGAATTTGGTATGCTTTTTCTTGGCATTTCCATTTTTATGTATATTATACAGTACTCCTCTACAAGTGCCTCTGAACTGATGCTCATTGTCTTTAATTGAAAGGAAATTTCATTGATCGGTAGTTATTTTATCTTCCTCAGCATATATATAAGTTTAACGTTTTACTTTATTTATTTATTTTTTTAAATTTGTTTAAGGTATCTGCTTTAACAAATCACTTACTCCTTTCAATTACGTCATCAGATCTTTTTAGATTGCAATGTATCTCTGGGTCATGAATGATTCTCCTTTACTAGTGATATTTAATAATAATTTATATAATAATTTACGGACAGAAATGAATTTGCACCATTGTCCTTCCTTGTCTAAAATCGTGGGACAAGATAAAAATAGAATGTTTACATCTGACCAGGGTAAAAATATTCTGAAGTTAGAAATTGATATGAACTATTATTACTTTGTTGCTTGGGCTGGTCTCTTGATCTTGTGGTTTGCAGAAGTTAATACCTCATTATGGAAACTATTAAGAAAAAATATTCATGTTCTGTCATGTCCCACCAGAACAAGTTCTCTGTATTCATGATATCTCATCAAAAATTGTGGGACAAGATAAACATAGGTGTTTACATCTGACCAGGGTAAAAAATATTCTGAAGGTAGTAATAATAGTTAGAAATTGATATGAACTATTATTGCTTTTATTATGTTATTATGGTATTCCTTATATATTGTCAAGTTAATTTTTACCTAAGTAAAGAAAAAAGATTTTTTTTTCTGATATGAAAATTCCTTATTATTAGCCCAAAAGATAAGCCAAAAAAATGGACATACAAAAATACATTTTTTTGTGATATTTTAGCATACATGCAGGAAATTCTAAAATTTAAACGTTTTCTCAGAAATTACATTACAGAAACTACCTATTAGGGTTTTTTCTAAAAAAAAAAAAAAAAAATGTATTATTTTATGAGCAGAAAATTTGTAAATAACATATATTAATTATATAATATACTTTAAAAATGTTTTTCATGTTCTTGACAGTTGCCATGGGTCTGCTCTGTTTATAATTATAATTTATAACATATAATATATAGCAATAGCATTCTATTTTATTAGTCGCATAAAACCTGTCTTAGCAACAACCATTTTATTATTCTTTTTTGAGTGAAGATGTAAATTAAAAGGCTGCCTGATTATTGTTAAATCCATGTATTTATTGTTAAATCCATGTATTGACCTTAAATTCTAATACAAATTTCTTGCCTCTATTTGTAAAATGGTAGATTTTTTCAATGTTTCTCTTCTAGCCTTAATTTGTTTCTTTTCAAGTTACATAGTCAGATCTTGAAGTGTCTTTTGTGGCCTCATCAAAAAATATTGACCGCAGAATAATTTTTTTTTTTTTATCGATCCCCAATCTTGTCAATTCTGACATGCTGCAGTTCCCAGGTTGCAAATATGTATGTTCATTCTGATTGATGACTAAAAATATTGATGATATTCAATTCCATATTATGATTTTTTTTCCGAATGGATTGAAAAAAGTCAAAATTATAAAGCACTTTCAAATTTATGTAAACATGCATAAACATAATGTTTAAAGTAATTTTGGTAGTTACCTCTCAGTTTTTTTTTTTTTTTTAGTTTTTTTAGGAAAGTAATAAAGTAGAAAAAAATAATAAGAAATTAGTCAAACATGCAAACTAAAAAATCAAATATCATTGTAAGAGTTAAAATAGAATTAATTTTTTTTAGCTAAATAAGAAACTAAACACTGAAAAGTAATAATCAACGGGTGGGTTAAGGATTGAACAGCAGACAGAGGCCTAAGAAGGTGAAATGGGTTAGGTCAGATCATGTGGATTGCAAGTAAATTACAAGGACAAACCTAAGGTTTTTCACATGTGCGGGAGAGGGTATCTAAGTCATGGTTCAAAAGCCCCAGAGTCTGAAACAAATTGTAAGATTCAGTATTCTGGCTGAGTTCACTTGCTTTCAAACATGTCAGGACGGTATTTTTTTAATGTAATCTACCGCCAGTTTCACATTTCGGTAATATCCTCGGGAATACTCTTCTTCCATTTGCCATCCTCCTCCAGAAACAAGAATTTTCTTGCAGAACTGATTAGCCATAATTTAAAAAAAACCTAAGTCTTCTGTTTCAAACCTGTGTCAGATAGGAAATTCTCAGTATTTGTGCTTTTTGTTTTTCGTCTGATAATGCATTAATTTAGCATTTATTAATAAACTCACTTTAGATAATAATTGTACATGGACCATGATATTTCAGATATGCAATAGCAATTATGTATGAGAATTATTTTGCTGAATTATTATTTTTCATGCAACAAAACTTTGTTGAGTAATAGGACCCAAGGTTTACACAGAGAATGAGTTCCCTAAACTAGTGACTGAACAAAACTATCCATTATACAAAGATTTAATGAAAACATACAAATCAGAACCGACACTTGAGCATTGGATGAGACTCTGCCATGAGTTCACGTAACACAACTTTATTTGCAATTTTTTTTTTATCAACATACTTATCGTGTCAATAAAGATTGATTCAGATAGGAGTGTGAATAAATTTATATTGGTGTTGGCCAATATCTAGGAAAATGTGGTTAGAAATGTTTGCTTCCCGGTACTTTTACAAGTTTATCTTAAGTTACATTAAGTTGGGTATAATCTTTATGCTTACTGTGTATTGAAGTACTTATTTCGTCAGGGGGGTACGGAAAAAAAAAAAAAAAAAACTTTATGCTTAATGATTGAAAGAAATAATAAAAAATGTATTGAATAAAATACCTGGAAATAGAAAACAAAAATAAACATAAAAAAAAAAAATATATTTATTTATAAATATAAATATAAAGATATTTATTTAAAATTAAAAATCATAAAGTTAGTTATTTTCATTGTTTCTGTTTTTACATTTTGGTTCCTGGCTGGGTAGAAAAATGCCCCTATAAATTGAAGGAATATATTTTCTACTCCTTGTGGTTATCGGGGGAGTATGCTTATATTACTGATTCCGGCATTACAGGAAAGGGTTTACAATAAATTTATTCATGTTATAATCAGGATCGAACCTCCTGCCCAATCCACATTCCTGAGGGAACGATATTTATATTTAGCTATATATACAAGGTATATGCTATGTTTATTAGGTTCCTGAATCCAAAAGTGTGTATTATATTAAGTTAAAAAAAAAAAATTATAAAGTTAGATCTGAAGTGATCCTCTAGGTGGTACTCGTGTTTATAGATTTATTTCAAACCCTTTCTGGCTATGCATAAAATAAAGTAATCGTTCTTACTTATCGTGATTACATGGAGCATATAACTGAGTTGCATACTCATGATCACAGAATGGCCAGAACAGAGTTTTTATATAAATAATAACTAATTGGTAAGTATACTTATGAAATTAAAATTTAATATTTAAAATGTAAATATTAAAGCTTAATTTTTTGTTTAAATCGAGCTGATCCATTGTAATTTACATGTTCTTTTCAGAACATTTGAAGTCCTCTTTCAGCCAGAGCCTAAGGTGCTTGGGCCGCTGTTAATGGATTTGGTGAGAGCAACATCTTCCATACCTAAACAGTTTATTAGAGACAGGAGGAGAGCCTGGGATCTGCTGAGTTCTATTGCAGCAGCGGTTCTTAGCCAGTAGATCTATGAGGCTGCGCCAAACTTTATGCCGGATTCGAAAATACTGTTGCTCATATTGGGGCACAGTGACTTCACTAATGTTTTATATTCGAAGTCGATTGGAGCCATGTCTAAAGACAAAAAAATCATAATAATTTTTGTTTTCCCAGCATGATTTTATCATGTTATTGCTTTGATCACTCCCAAATATACATTCTAATGTAATCCACATGATCTTTCATTATGTTTTAACGAAAGTAATAAGGTAGACTTTCATTTAAAAAAATAAAACAACTGAAACATAACTACAAAAATTGCTTTAAACATTATGTTTATGCATATTTACATAAATTTGGAAGTGTTTTGTTTATTACTATTTGAATATTTAATTATTTTATGGTAAATAATTTGTTTAGGAAACAAAATTCAGCATGAATATTGTAGTGTACTTTATTTTCCCAAATATAAATTTTAATTTTATATTTCATATGTGTTAACTATATTGCTTCAGCTTTTTTTCCATAAGTTTTATATTACCTTTAAAAGTGTTAGATATTTAAAAAATCATTATTGTTGAGTAGATGAAATAAAAGTGAACTAATTTTTAAAGTATAAAATATGTTATTGTTACGGTTGTAATATTTTGTTATAAAACATTGGGGAATATCTGCGTAGATAGATTGGGGTTGATGCGTAGTTTGGGAACTGTGGGGAAATAGGGGTAGTCACGAGGACTACATGGGAAGACTTTGTGTGGTCTGAACTAAACTTTCTTTGTATATTAATTTTAAGTAAAATTCAGTTGTGGTAAGTCAAGTCATTTAAGTTAAGTTAAAGACAATCCACAAATTTTATTTGTTGTTCGATAAGATTTTTTTTTCCTTTTTATAAATAAGGTCTTCTTTCTTCTCTATTGGCTCTAAAGTAAAGTTAGCATTTAAGAAAGAATCAGTTTTACTTTTATTCTTGATTTGATGTTAAACGAATGTTTTATTTTGTTTTCTCTCTGTTTGTTTACTGTACCATTTATTAAATATTTCTTACATAGCTTAAGTTGTGTTTTTTTTTATATACTGTTTCGACTTGTTTATTTTTGTTCAATTAGTATTTCTTCAATTCCATAGGTGGGGTATCTCCCCAATGGTTGCTGTTTATCTGATGTAAATAGTACAAGAGCCCAAGAGGAAAAAAAAGGCAGTTATATCACCCCAATTTTTGATTACTTTAATGAAAACTAGGTATAATTACTAGTCAAAATTGATGAGTCTGCCAAGTATAGGTAGGGGGAATAAAAAATGGCGGCTGTTTCAAAGTGATAAAAAAATTTTTTTTTTCATTCTGAGCTCTATATCTTAAAAAGTAGGAACAACACAAGAAAACCTAAGAGAACGTTATTTAACGAAGAGTAAATTTGCTAAAATATGAGCCCTAAAAGAGCTATTTATGTTCAATATTTTTCGAGATATAGCTTTTTAGAAAGTAAAATTTTATAAAAACCTACTGAAAAATTAGTAGTTAGTTAATTTATTTTGAGAAATCTATATCTCAGGAACTATGTGACGTACTCCTACAAAGATAAACATAATTAACTATTTTGTAGTAAATTTAACTAGCTTTAATTTGAGTGCTGGCAGACATCAGTACGTCTAATGGTTTCTGAAATAAAGTTTTTCATAAATCAAATTTATTGTCCACACAACTATAAATCAATTTATTTTAGCAAATATCATGAAAACTACTATTCCTACAAAGGTTAAGGTCATTTTTTTATTTCTTTATAGTCCATTAAACTACCTTTAATTTGAGTGCTAATAGACATCTGTACGTCACATAATTCCTGAGATATAGATTTCTCAAAATAAATTAACTAACTACTAATCTTTCCGTAGATTTTTAAGAAATTTTGCTTTTTAAAAAGTTATATCTCAAGAACTATTGGACATAAATAGCTCTTTTAGGGCTAATATTTCAGCAAATTTACTCTTCTTTAAATATTGTTCTCTTAGATTTTCTAGTGTTGTTGGTAGTTTTTAAGATATAGAGCTCCGAATGAAAAATTAATGTTTTTTTAAGGTTTTGAAACAGCTGCCATTTTATATTCCCCATACCTATACTTGGCAGGCCCATCAATTTTGACTAGTAATTATACATAGTTTTCATTAAAGTAATCAAAAATTGGGTTGAGATAACTGCCTTTTTTTCTTCCCGGCTCTTGTACTAGAGGGGAGGTTTTTTGACCGCAACCTTGACCATCTTTATACATTTAAATATAATATAATGTTAATTTGTCTATTTAAGGATTTATAATTACAAAAATTCATATTTAAGCAATTAATTAATAAGTTATATATTTCATATGCTATTACAGTATTAGTAGTAAACTTTTGAGGAAAACCTGAAGCTATGGTTTTTTAAGGTTTTGAAACAGCCATCTATTTTTAATCCGCCTACCTATACTTGGCAGACTCATCAATTTTGACGAGTAATTATACATAGTTTTTATTGTATTGAAGTAATCAAAAATTGGGGTGAGATAACTGCCTTTTTTTCTTCCCGACTCTTGTACTAAAAGGTATTCGCTAGTGGTTACAGCTCAAGTAGGTGTTTACAAAGGGGCACCTGGAGTCATATCGTTATTTCCAGGAAAAAAAGTAATGTGGCGCCTAGGAGCAATTTATTCATTATTGTTTATTTTATAATTATTGTTCTTTTTTTATTTTTAACTCATCCCCTGCATTGGCAAATAAAAATATGAATATAACTATAATATCTTTCGTTAAAATGATGGTTATATTATTTACAATAATAATAATATTTTATATATAAGAAGATGGTCTGGGTTGCTGTCAAAAGAGAAACAAAAATAGTTTACAACTATTTTTGTTTCTCTTTTGACTGGATATCTGACCATCTTCTTATATATCAATTT
>NW_027107648.1:864621-865703 GCF_000696795.3 Halyomorpha halys | reverse complement strand
TATATATATATATATATATATATATAATAATATTTTAGATTCTAATGTTACACATTTTTACCTTACATTTTTTTTTTTCATTTATGTTATATTTTTCTCTCCCCTTCCTCCAGATAACCTCTGGAGGCAAGAAAACATGAAAATTAGTGAAAAAATATTCTTAACGTTACAGCATTTTAACACAAGGATAAAAAAGAATGTTTCAATGTCCCTATGAGACTTTCGAAATGCTTCAAAGAACATGATTTTAACATGATAGGCTATTCAAATTATATTGAAAGTTATAAAATAGCATAAACGGTTTTTTACATTTTAGTCTTTGAACTAGATTAGCAAACCTAATGAAAACCAACCTCGAATCAAGTTGTGTAATAATCTCTATAGATAATCATTATATATAAGAACTGATTTACGTGCTTTTTTTTTTTTTAAATGTTCCCTTTCGCTATGAGAAGGTTTAAAGGTGCTAAATTCCCCGCATTCTCATGTAGAAAAAAGTTATGAACAAAATTAAGCAGTTTTGGTTTTAGCTCAGGAAGCATAAGTTTTTCATTGTTATTTTATATCAATTAGTTTGTCTCTCTCCAAAGAATAAGAAAACAATATCACTGATTCCAGTAAATGACATTATAGTCATTTTTTTTAAAATTCTTATTTGAGGTGCTAAAACCAAGTATTAACTTTGTTTCACTCCTAAAAATCTGTTATCACATTTCGATAGTTCAGTCGGTCTGACAGACAGTACAAATTTCATTTTCGTTTCTTATCGCTTGTTACCATATCATAGTAATGAAGTACACGTAAATGTTTAATTTTAACTAAATAAACTAATTTATTACAAACTATCAATTGTGTTCATTAAATCCATACATTTCTATAGCAATAGTGAAGCATTACCTGGTCAGCTAGTTATATATAAAATAAATACTGTATGATATTGATATTTCATTATATCTTTAGTATTTGATTTAAGATATAATGAAATATTAATGCGATTGATGTGAAATATTGTAATATTTTTAAAAAATATAAAAAATAAAATAAAAAGAATTTTTATTCTTTTTATAACTTTCTTCAAATAT
>NW_027107648.1:851774-860709 GCF_000696795.3 Halyomorpha halys | reverse complement strand
GAAACTTGGTTAGTTTGCTTTTTGGATAAACAAAGCAATGAATATTAAAATGATACATAAAATAAAACATATTAAAACCATTTATACATCAAAATATACTATTTACTAAAAAAAGAGCATATTACAATATATATATTTGATCGATTGAACAAAGAAACTAACTGTGAGCAGAGAATTAGTGGAATAAAAAAAAAAATTTAGACTTTTTATCGATCATGCTATTCATCATGTGTTGTTCTTTATATGTACAGTGCATGCAATTTTTCAAAGAGAAAAATAAACAAAAAAATAAATTATGTTACCAGGAGTGTATTTTTAAATAATTCATTAAAAGGATTTTTTTTCTTATAATAAACTGTTAAAAAATATTTTTGGACAACCAAACTTAGGGATGCAACTGAGTAAAGAAAAAAGTATTATTTATTTCAGACTGAGAAAATATATTACAGTTGTTTTGAGTAATTTTGTGTGACAAAAAAATTGATTAACCTATATATACATAATGATTTAGTAAACAAATTACATAATCATTATGTAATATCTAGTTTATGGTAAATTCAGAAGGTACAAAAAAAAAGGCTTGGTCGACTTCCTGTCAGTGCTGAGTGGGTACCTGATCCTTCCTTTTCTAGCACTCAGCATTTAGTTGTGGCTACTTTTGTTCTTCATAACTGCACTCGCAACAGCAGACTATATACAAGAGATTATACATTGGAGTTATTATTTTAACAAAAAACTTGAAGATCCACTTAAACATGTTGGCACAAGATTGGCTGGTGTGATGAATAAAATTGTCTGAAAAAAAAAAGTAAAAGATAATTAATAAAAAAAAATTCTATAATTTAAAATTTGTTGTATAATATACATATGACAGAATATAAAATCTTTATAAAGATTTAAACCAAATTTATTGCTAAGAAGTGAGCGTTTTAGTAATTGAGGTGTCTTTTATATATATATATAATATATTGACCGTAAAACTGAAATATATGAAGATGGTCAGGGTTGTGGTAAAAAAAAGAAGAAATAGTTTATAACTATTTATTGTCCGATGTTTCATCCCACTTTGCAGGGCTTCATCAGGGTTAACAAGATACAAAAAACAAAACAACTAAGAACATTACAAAAATAAGATACAATACAATTTGAGCTAGGATAAATATTATGTAAACATAAAGTGATAAGAAATTACTGATTAGAGAAGATGGTCGGGGGGTGCGGTCAGCAAAGAAACAACATAAATAAACAAAAAATATTTATTTATGCCGACATTTCGACCTGATTTTCAGGTCTTCATCAGGGCCAATAAAAAAAAAAAAAGACAACAACCATCATTTATAGAGAAAAAAAAATTATAGAAATAAAAATAAAATAGATAAAACTATATATATATAAATAAAATAATAATAAAAATGTGAGCAACAAATAAATGATACAATGGAAAGAATCTATAAAGAATTAGTTAAAGAAATTAGGAAAGAACATTGTTATAAATTGCAGGAAACTAGCGGTTTTTCCTACAGTGCAGGTAGGGAAAAGACGTTATATAAACAGAAATCTCAAAAGATCAAAGAGATAAAATAGTCACCGTAAGAGTAATAAAAGAAAAAGAAGAAAAAGACCAACATAAAAAGGTGTAAAATGTAAAATAATGAGAGCCCAAAAAATAATATAATATATCAGTACATAAAGGGCGTGTAAAAAACGGATATTTTAACGGGGAGTATGTAAAAAACAATGTTATAGAAAATAAGAAGAAATATGGAGAATAGGAAATGAAGAAATAGGAGATAAGATAAGAGAGAAAAAAATAACTTGCAGTTGTAGACAGAGATGTCTGCTAAATCGTTTGAAATTGCAGGAATAGTCGTTAGAGTGCAGGTCGACAACGACGTCAGACAAACGGAAATCAAATGGTCAAAAAACGAACGTTCAGATAAAATAAATAAATAAATTTGTTTTCTCTCTAAATGATGGTTGTTGTCTTTTTGTTTTTATAGCCCTGATGAAGACCTGAAAATATGGTCGAAACGTAGGCATAAATGAATATTTTTTGGTTATTTATGTTGTTTCTTTGCTAACCGCACCCCCCGACCATCTTCTCTAATCAGTAATCTACGGTCAACTATGTACACCTCATCTCGATAAGAAATTACATATAAATAAAAGGAAGGAAGACATAAAATAATATTAATACAAAATAAACCTGGATAAACAATGATGAGAATAAAAAAATAAGTAACAATGGTAAGAATAAAAATTAAAAAAAAACGTAAAATATGCAGTTGAAAAAGTACAAGAGACGTTTATAATTAAAAAAAGTGAAGAAGAAAGTAGAGATTAAATAAACGTCTTGAAAGAATATATATAAATAAAAACAATAATAATGATATTAGATGATAATAAATGAGCTTAGAACAAATGAGGACCATCTATCTGTTCAAAGCGAAATAGTACAAGAGCCGGGAAGAAAAAAAGGCAGTTATTTGACCCCAATTTTTTATTACTTTAATGAAAACTAGGTATAATTACTAGTCAAAACTGATGAGTCTGCCAAGTATAGGTAGGGGGAATAAAAAATGGCGGCTATTTAAAAACATTAATTTTTCATTCGGAGCTCTATATTTTAAAACTAACAACAATACTAGAAAATCTAAGAGAACATTATTTGGAGAAGAATAAATTTTCTGAAATATTAGCCCTAAAAGAGATATTTACGTCCAATAGTACTCGAGATATAGCTTTTTAGAAAGCAAAATTTTATAAAACTCTTCTGAAAGATTAGTAGTTAGCTAATTTATTTTGAGAAATCTATACCTCAGGAACTATGTGACGTACAGATGTCTATTAGCACTCAAATTAAAGCTAGTTTAATGGACTATAAAGAAGTTGATGACCTTTACCTTCGTAGGAATAGTAGTTTTCATGATATTTGCTAAAATAAATTGATTTATAGTTGTGCGGACAATAAATTTGATTTATGAAAAACTTTATTTCTGAAACCATTGGACGTACTGATGTCTGCCAGTTCTCAAATTAAAGCAAGTTAAATTTACTGTAAAATAGTTTAATATTTATCTTTGTAGGAGTAGTAGTTTTTATGATATTTGATAAAATAAATTCACGAAATGTTAAATTCTAGTTGGAAATACTGGAAGATTGTTAATTGACCGTGTGAAAGATGAATGGAATATGGTCCGGGTGCACTAAAAAAAAAACTCAAATAGTAGAATTTTACTATTTTATTGAGCCTGATAATAAAAAAATATTATTTTTGACTACCGTCAAAACAGCCCTGACGAAGCCCTGCAACGTGGGGCGAAACGTTGGCTCAATAAAATAGTATAATTCTACTATTTGAGTTTTTTTTTACCGCACCCGGACCATATTCCATTCATCTTAAATTCTAGTTGTTTGTATAAAATGTTAGATTTTTCAAAAAATATATCTCTGGATCTATAAGGCGCACATATGTCTTCTAACACTCAAAATAAAGGAAATTTAACTTTCTATAAAGTAGTTTATGATACTTATCTTCGTAGAGGTAGTAGATTTTATGATATTCACATATGAATATAAATTGGGCAAATGAAAATTTGTCCGAACAACTATAAATCAATTTATTTTTAGCAAATTTCATGTAAACTATTACTCCTACGAAGATAAACATCATAAACTACTTTATAGCTCATTAAACTAGCTTTAATTTGAGTGCTAATAGACATCTGTACGTCAAAAGGTTTTTGAGATATAGAGTTTTAAAAATAAATTCACAAACTACTGATCTTTTAGTACGTCCCATACAACATTTTAATGAAATGTTACTTTTTAAAAAGCTATATCTCAAAAAATATTTAACGGAAATAACTCTATTAGGGCTCATATTTTAGCAAATTTACTATTCTTTAAATGACGTTCTCTTAGGTTTTCTTGTGTTGTTCCTACTTTTTAAGATATAGAGCTCCGAATGAAAAATTATTTTTATTTATCGGTTTGAAACAGCCGCCATTTTTTATTCCCCCTACCTATAATTGGGAGTCTCATCAATTTTGACTATTAATTATACCTAGTTTTCATTAAAGTAATCATAAATTGGGGTGAGATAACTGCCTTTTTTCTCCTCTTGGGCTCTTGTACTAAAAGGTTGAATAGAAGCTGAATATAAATCGGAAGCGTGGAGGAGCAGAGGGGAGGCTTTTTGACCGCAACCCTGACCATCTTCATATATTTAAATATAATATAGTGTTAATTTGTCTATTTAAGGATTTATAATTACAAAAATTCATATTTAAGCAATTAATTAATAAGTTATATATTTCATATGCTATTACAGTGTTAGTAGTAAACTTTGCGGAGAACCTGATGCTATAAATTTGGATCCTAAGTAATTATAAATCTAATCTTCATTGCTCTTTTCGAACTCTACAAACGATCACCAGTAAAGCTGTTTATATGGTTAAAAACTATCGCTACTTTTGTTTTTGTAGTTGCATATCTGATAGAAAAAAAGATTGATGATGTTATTCTAAATAGGATAGGACTTATGTCAACGATAGAAAGTAAAATGGAGATTTTTTCTTTATTCTTTTCTTATTCTAAAACGTCGGCATAAAATAAATAAGTATGGTTTTGTTTATTTATGTTCTTCTTTGCTGACCGCACCCCCCGACAAACTTCTCCAAGCATTAATCTACGGTCAACTATCTGCACCTCATTGCAAAATGGAGATATTATTTAACCACTCAGCAAGAAAAAAGGCAGTTATTTCATCCCAAGTTTTTATTCCATTAATGAAAACTATGTATTATTACTAGTCTGCCAAGTATAGGAAGGGGGATTAAAAATGGCGTCTGCTTCAAAACGTTAAAAAAAAAATTTCATTCGGAGCTCTATATCTTTAAAACTACCAACAACACTTGAAAACTTAACAGAACATCATTCAAAGTTGAGTAAATTTGCTAAAATATTAGCCCTAATAGAGCGATTTACGTTCAATAGTTCCCGAGATATGGCTTTTTTAAAGCAACATTTCATATTAAAAAGCTCTGAAAAACAGAAGTTTGAGAAAACTATATCTCAAAAACCATTCGACGTTCGCGTTTATTCGTACTCATATTAAAAACAGTTTAATCTCATATACAGTAGTTTATGACGTTTTCATTCGTAGGAGTAGTAATTTTTATGATATTTTCTAAAATAAATTGATTTATAGTTGTTCGGACAACTCTTACTAAGTTGTTTAGTTGAAACTTTGTACTACTTATTCAAAAATAAACATCATAAACAACTTTATAGTAGAGATATATTTTTTCATAAATCAAACTTTTTGTTTAAACATCTAAAAATCGAAATTTGTGAATTTATTTTGTAGAATATCATGAAAAGTACTACTACTACTACTACGAAGATAATCGTCAAAAACTAATTTATAGTACTTAAAACTAGCTTTAATTTGAGTGCTTATAGACATCTGTACGTCTAACAGTTTTTGAAATACAGATTTCTTAAAATAAATTCTGTAACATTTTTTAAGAAATGTTTCTTTTTAAAAAGCTATATCTTGGGAACTATTGAACGTAAATGGCTATATTAGGGGTCCTATTTTAGCAAATTTATTCTACTTTAAATGGCGTTCTTCTAAGTTTTCTAGTCTTGGCAGTTTTAAAGATATAGAGCTCCAAATGAAAAATTGATTTTTTTAACATTCTGAAACAGCCGCCATTTCCCCTCTTGATGGATGGTTAGTTTCATAACCTAACCTAAGTCGTCCGTTCAGAACCGTCAGTACACTCTCGTCACGAAAAAATGGGCTTACGCCATTTTGGGGGAATTGAGGTAAACTATTACCCTAAAAAATGTTACAGAATTTATTTTAAGAAATCTGCATCTCAAAAACGGTTAGACGTACAAATGGCTATAAGCACTCAAATTAAAGCTAGTTTAATGTACTATAAAGTAGTTTTTGACGTTTATCTTCGTAGTAGTTGTAGTTTTCATGATATTTGCTAATATAAATTCTCAAATTTCGATTTCTAGTTGTTTGGACAAAAAGTTTGATTTATGAAAAAATATATCTCAGATAACCATAAGACGTACAGGTGTTTGCTGGAACTCATATTAAAACTAGTCAAATGTACTATACTATAAAGTTATTTTTGTATGAGTAGTATTTTTTATGATATTCGCATACATGCTCATGAAATTTTGTCCGAACATCTATAAATCAATTTGTTCTAGAAAATATCATAAAAATTACTATTTCTACGAAGATAAACGTCATAAACTACTGTATATGAGATAAACTGTTTTTAATATGAGTACAAATAAACACGAACGTCGAATGGTTTTTGAGATATAGATTACTCAAAATAAATTAACTAACTACTAATTTTTCAGTAGGTTTTTATGAAATTTTGCTTTCTAAAAGGCTATATCTCGAGAACTATTGGACGTAAATAGCCCTTTTAGGGATAATATTTCACCAAATTTACTCTTCTTTAAATATTGTTCTCTTAGATTTTCTAGTGTTGTTGGTAGTTTTTAAGATATAGAGCTCCAAATGAAAAATAAATTTTTTTTAAACGTTTTGAAGCAGTCGCCATTTTTAATCCCCCTTCCTATACTTGACAGACTCATCAATTTTGACTGGTAATTACACATTGTTTTCATTAAAGTAATCAAAAATTGGAGTAAAATAATTGCTTCTCTCCTCTTGGGCTCTTGTTCCATAACTTATAATTTCTTTTATGTTCTATTATAAATATTATTTTTTTAAATTATTATTACTAACATTGGCGCGACAGACTGTAGAGGTCCAAGTTTCGTGGGTTCGTCACTCCCACGTCTATTTTTGTGAGTGCCACCCATTGGCTAACGCTCCTCACAATTGCCCGGGGGGGAAGGCCATGAATGAGTATTATATAATTATATGCTCGAACTCTATTATAAATATTAAGCTCAATCAAATTCTTTAGAATTTTACAGCAAGAATCTACTTAACAATTTTACTCAGTTATTTAAAATATTTTTAATTTGAAATCAATTATTCTAATGGTACTCACCTTTGGAACTCTCGTTGCAAAATGATTATTGCATCGAACCTCTGCGGTATTTATCCTTGCTGATAACTTCCATCTAGATAAGAAATGGCGATTTCGATGCATTTTGATCTTAATGAGTCCTTATAAATAAATTCCTTCATTGACCATACTTCTGTGTATTTTTTTATTGCTGACTCGCATGTAATAATGATATTCCTTATTTATTCCGGGACTAGTCCCTCAAGAATAATATTAAAGGCATCGAAAATATGTTTTAGAACCTTGGAGTAAAAATAAAAATAAAATTGTAAAATATCACTGCAATAATATAGTGGAAAAGAAAAAAAATGAAACTGCAATAACTAACCAAAAATGTGCACGGAAAAAAATATAAAGAAAACAGATAAAATAAAACCATCTATAATATCATAAACCATAGGGTGACTAACTTCTCACAAAATGAAATGAATAAGTATTGAACAAAAATGAACTCAAAATAATTAACATGAAGGAGTAGCTGTTGAAGCAACATTAAAAACAAAAAGAATTTGTAATTTTTATTTTTTTTTTGTCCATATAAATTTAAAATATGTAAATTGATTTATTTTTAATTATATTGTTGTCATTGATAATTGTGCAGAATATTATAAAAAAAAGTTTTATTTAATATTTACTATCTCTTTTACGTGAGCAAACAACAATCTCTAGTTTTAAACATCGCTATAATGATGTATATCCGGAGTGTTCATGCAGCAGATATCTTCAAAGGTTCTTATCAGCTTACAGTATTTGTCCAGGCCACACTACTCATCCATACTCTTGTCTTGTCAGCCTAGAGGCCCTTGCGCCTGTTCTCCAGAATATCTCGCCTAGTTCTTGGCTGGTCGGGGTTAGAAATTGAGACATTTATATAAGTTACGGCTTGAGTGCCATATCAGCTGACAGAAGTAATATCAGATGATTGATTGTTTTATATAGAGGTATTGGACTTAATAAGGCAATCTTTCACTTCAACTCGTGTGTGTCTTTCCTCAAACCTTTCATCACTAGAGAGAAGAGGAGGATTCGGACGGTTATAACCCATAAGAGTGCGGGAAAGTGGGACATTTAGTGTTCAAATGCTTCGTATGTGGAAAAGAAGGGCGTATCTCCAGACATTGCTCATACGTATATAGAAGGAGTATGGACTAGGACGAGCCAATGGAAGTTAATGCCCAACAAGTGCAAAGGTAAAGCCTTCCGCACAGACTGGGTGGATCGCCCAGTAAGTTCCCGGAAGTGTCATAAGTATCAGAAACTGAAGAGGAAGTGGAGGACCCAAGGAACAGAGGCGAACAAGGAAACTCGTAGAGGGGAGGAACAGGAAGAAGGAAGGAATACGCATAAGATGAGGAACAATCATGTGAGAAGAACAAGGTGGTCTGCCTAAAATCCGAGTTAAGGGAGGAGTGATCTGTCTGAGGAATACAAGAAGCTCAAAAACCGTTACATGCAGAGTTCTGGAAAAACTGAGCGACGCGGGCAGGGCACTCCAGGTTCAGGTTTGCAAATGTAAATTAATCATTCTGGGTGGGTAATGCAGTGTAAAGGAGGAGGTAGAGATATAACTGTAATGTAAGTGGGAAGTTAAAGGCGACAATTTAACAATTCATGTAGTTAGTAGGATTGTCAGGTGATTATTGGTTGTGATATTTTTGAGAACGTGTGAACTAGGATAAAGAATAGTGATAGGAAATGGAATATTAGAATCGGAGGAAAGAAGTTCAGATGCCAACAAACAATAGCAGACGAGAAGGTGTGAGTAGGGGGAGTAACGCAGGCGGTGAATTAACACTAATCATACCAAGACTTAATATATACCTATTTCTACCATAGCGGGTCAAATGACCCGACTT